>NC_141550.1:23542500-23575000 GCF_021556685.1 Rattus norvegicus | reverse complement strand
GCGCACACACACCTAGGTTAAATGAAGTGTTTGGAAACCAAGCTATTAAAAAAATAATCCTTCTCTTAGGTAGCTCAAGTCTGAAATCAGCAGCACCGGAGGCTGAGGCAAGAGCTCAGCCTGGGCTGCGTGCAGAGACACAAGAAAATAATTACGACCCCTTTCCTTCTGACTAAGGTACTATATAACTCTTTATTTTATGGTATCGGGATTGTATTAGTAATTCCGCGTCCAAGGACCACACCTCCCTCTGAACATGAATTCCTCTGAACAGGGCAATTTTGTTTGGTCAAGAGGCAGCTGGGATCTTGGTCTGGTGGTTCACTCTTTCTAAACTTTCTGGGCTACAGAATAAGTTCCGTGTCAGTCTTGGGTGGAGAATGAGACCCAGAAACCGAACTAAGTCCAAACCACCATTCTCAAGTGATTCAAGCTAGGAACTTGGTCAGTTTCCGGAGACCAGTAAACTTCACCGGTTTCAGCCACAAGGGTGCCAGCTCAGAACAGTTCGGCTCCTGAAGGTGTTTTAGCAGCTGAGCCTTCCTCTGCAGGTGTGTGCGCCCGGGGCAGGCAGTCTGACCCCGCCACTCGCCCGCTTTCTGGAATCTCAAACACCGGAGGCCAGTTAAATTGAGGAGCAGGTTCATCCAATTGGAGTTTCTCGGAGAAAACTGAAATCCATGAGTCACCTGCGACTCTGATCCTGGCTTTGAGCTCAGTGAGGCTCTCAGCGGGAGCTGCGCAGCTAGGCATGCGCAAGGGCTGTGGATGAAGTGGGTCCCTTGAAGCCTCAGGATGCCAGCGGTGAGTGACGAGCAACCCGGCCTTCCTTCCAGGGTCTGGGCAGAGAGAGCCGCACTCTCTTTAGTGACGCTCAGCCTAGGCTGCGCCCCCTTTCCCCCCAGGGAATGGCAGACGAGTTCTTGGGGCATCGGGATATCTTGGGGCGCACCAATCTTTTGGGTCTGCATGGGGTTGTCTGACGGAATGGGGATCCTGATCCAATGCTCAAAACACCCCCGGGGAGGGGAAATGGAGGACTGGAGCTCCGCAGCTCTCTATGACCGCTTTTCCAGACTGGCTCCTACAGACCCCCTTACTGCTTTTCTGTCATGGTGACCCAGGGAGCAGCAAGGAAAGGACAGTCTTGGTGACAGATAGGGGTCTTAGTTACTCCTGAGTGCCTGCTTTTCAGCTCCCAGTTACTTGCGGGCTGTTGAAAAAGCATAAGCGCAATGGAATGGGTCTTCTAGTTCTAGTTATACGTAAGGATGATAAAAGAATTGCGAAATAACACCAACATTAGGGACTTTGATTCAGTTCCTCGAAACCTGTTAACCTAAAGTAGGTTTGTTTGTTTGTTTGTTTTGCCATGCGTGAGGTTGGGTCTCATTTGCATAGACCAGCGTAGATTCTCCAAGTAGCTGAGGATAATTTTGAACTTTTGATGGACTTCTCAAGTGCTGTGACTACAGGCGGTACCGACCACAGCCCGGTGACCTAGAAAGAGCCACTGGACAGAAATTTGTTTTGTGTACATTGCACTTTCCCATGAAAATTTCCGGGGCAAACGAAGATGAAATGCACCAGCTCACCCACACCGTTTGGAAACCCCTTTCGTGGGCTGTGGATGTTTGTACCTTGAACTTTCACTGTATGAGCCCTCACGTTAAACTTTATGTCACAAATATGAGGACCCTTTGAGTCTAATTTCTAATTACCATTTGTAATATACATTTTGGATATGAGTTTGAATTTAAACATGAATTTTATTAACACAGTGTCCCTTTCTATTTTAAAGCACTCTCGATAGAGTTTATTTTGTCTGGACGTTCACTCAGATGCTTTCTCTGCTTCTTGTGAGATGGTATTTTGTTTACACAGACCATGTCAAAGAAGGTAACATTGGGGGGGGTTTGTTTGATTTAAAACGATCTTGTACGCTGAAGTGTAGCTCTTCAGTGTTGATGGCTTACGGGTGGGGAGGACTCAGTTTTCTTTACTGGGAGTTTGGCCAAACTCCAGTGAGTGTATGGGCAACACAAACTGGGCTTTGGTATGTTTGCTTGTTTGTTTGTTTGTTTTCTGGGGAGGAAACAAGGGTGGTAGGGTGTGAGCCCAGAAGTAATGGTAAGTCAGCATGATGGGGTGCATTGTATGAAATTCCCAAATAGTAAGAATATTGTGGTGGGGAAAAAAAAAAACCACCATCTTATTTAAACCTAGGATTAAGGGTATATACAAAGAGCAAAAGCAAAACAAAACCTGTCCAAAAAAAGCAGCATCAACTTTTCTTCTATTTTTGGAACTTGAAATGTGGGTTTCAGCCTTTATTTTTAAAAGAACATCTTTTTATTGCACACAGAAGCATGAATATCCTCTGCGGTCCATTATGAAAGATGCTGGAACTGGCCAGGCCCAAGGTGCTTTCTGGGTAACGATAGTTATTTTCTATTCTGCATGTGTTACAGTTAGGAGTTCCAGGGGGCTCTTCTGCACCACTGTTCCTTAAGCCCAGAGCAGAGAAATCTTGGCTTTCTCCGTTGTGAGGCCCCGTCACAACCATGTCTGTTCGACTTCACTCCAACTAGCCCTTCAGAGCCACACTGTAAATTATCCGACCACTAGCATTCTTCTTCTAGGTAGAAGTAGCCAGCACGGAATAAAATACACTCAATGCCTACCTTCAGGGAGCTTAGGACAAGCAGAGAGACAAACAACAGGTACCCAGACCTAATAGAGCAGAGTTGTAGAGCAGAATTCATTGTGGGTACTGTGAGGCACCTGGCCTGCACTGTTGATGGCGGTCCCGGAGGCCCTGCCTGTAGGTTGGTATTCAATCCACTCCTGGGGGGGAGTTGGTTTTAGCAAAGGGACAGTGGTTAGGCTCAGGAGTCCAGACGTTACAGCGTGCCAAGACTAGCGGTGAGGACTACTTTGCCTTACTTTAGGATATTACCTTTTGCTTTCTCTCCTCTGTTGCTCTTCTGACCCTCAGTGGGTGAGCCTGGGCTTGGATAGTTTGGGCTTAGACTGTGCAGTGCTCCTGACTGCTTTCACGGCTTCCCCATAACTGTGTAGTTTTCCGCCAGTCCATGGTCATCAAACTCGCACAGGGTCAATGGGGAGTCTGAACTCCCTCTCACCTAGAACTTTTGTCTGGCAGCTCCCAATCCTAGATAAGTAACTGTCAGTGGACATATTTTACTCTTTGTGTAGTCCCCACATGTAGCCCTTTTGTCTAAAGCTAATGCAAACTTTTTTTTTTTTGAGTGATTGTCCACGGACATATTCTGCAGTTGGAGACCGGTGTCTTTATTGTATTTTTGCTCTGTGTTATTTCACTCTTAATTATGATTATTTGTAACGGTGAATGCTGGCAGAGGGGTCTTTCCCATGTGAGATGAGTGCTCTGCCACTGGACCACATCCACAGCCACAAAATTATAGTTGTTCATTTCTTTGGTGGTGCTGGGTCTCGAACCCAGGTCCTTGACTGTGCTAAGTGAGAGCTCTCTCACGGAGCTACATCCCCAGCTCTCACAGATTGTTGTTGTTGTTCTTGTGGAGCACACCATCAGTTTGCAGTGTTGGTATAAAATAAATGTGTTTTGAAGCTTAGTCCTCCACAAGCACTCTCTTTTCCAGCTTCAGTCTCTCGTTACTGATGCATTTCACGGCAAAGGATTTCACACAATTGAAGAATATCTTCAGCAGAGAGAGAGCCAAGGGCCTCAGAAATATACCCATCTTCTCCTACACCATCTTGACAGATTGATAAATGAGGCAAGTGGACGTTTTGTTTGGGGGATTAGTACGTCAATGTGGGTAACACCGGGCAGAGCTTTGAAGTCAGTGTGTTCCGATGCCCAGGAGCTGGATAAAAACGAGTTCCAGAATTGTTCCCTGCTGCTGAAATGTATCCAGAGATTCTTCAAAGAGGACTCAGACCAGGAGGAGTCTTTGCTTATCCAGCAGGGACTGATCCCAAAGATAAGTGGGCTTCACAGCTGGGAGGCTTGGGGCAGCTCAGAGAAGCAATGTTGGGGAGGAGCTGAGGAGACAGCACCTGCCTAAGGTAATGAGCCCCGGGTTGGGGGAAGGGATAAAATAAAAAACTAGTATGCCAGGGCCCAGGCTGGTGTGTGCTTCTTATTTAACTCTTGGAGGCAGAGGCAGGCAGATCTCTGAGCTTGAGGCTAGCCTGGTCTACAGAGTGAGTTCCAGGACAGCCGGGGCTACACCGAGAAACCCTGGTTCCAAGAAACAAAACAAAAAGCCTAGTACTAATTTAATTGGATAGTTATTTTTTCTTCCTTTGAAATCAAATTTGATAGAAATGGGAGTCCATGCTTGTTGCTTCTGTCTCGTAAATTCCTGTTGGGCAGAGCTCGGTCATTACTTCTAAAACTCTGGAGGACTGAACCCAAACCTTATACACGCTAGGTAAATGCCTGATATTGAGCCACAAACTCGGCCCTCAGGCAGAGCATCTGGAAGGTATATGGAATTACACAACCGTTGTGTAATAACTAACTCCCATTCTTCACAGGCCTGTGTGGTGATGGCATTTTATGGGAGGGGCGGGAACGGGGGGGGGGGCTGCTGTAGGCTGGGCTGATCTCAAACTTGCTGCAAGGGTGACCTTCAACTTCTGCTCTCCCAGCCGGTAACTCCTGAGTTCTGGGCATAAAACCTGGGGCTTTCTGTATGATGCCACTAAGTTACCTCCAAAGCCACTGTTTTTGTTCTTTTAAATTTTGTGTGTGGGTGCAGGTGCCTGTGGCATCCAGAGGTACCAGATTCCCTGGAACTAGAGTTTGTAGGAGGTTGTGAGATGCAAGATATGGTTGATGGGAACCAAACTCTGGTCCTCTGCAAGAACAATTGTTCTCTTCTGAGCCATCTCTACAACCCTCTTTTAGTTTTCTCTCTCTGTGCCAGGGCCCTTGCTATATAGTGTCAGGCTGGTTACAAAGCCATAGCAGGCTTCTGGCTTCAGCCTCTCACACTCTGGGCTTGCAGGCATGTGTTGTGCGCTCCTAAGCCCAGCAAGCAATGGCATGCTAACAATTGTTTCAGAGACTTTGGGGAAGACGTGGTGAGCAGGGAGCTGGCTTTCTGCTTGAGTAGACGTCCTGAACACGATCAGACTTACACAGCTCATCAAACACCTCCCTTTGCTCTTAATACACCTCATGATTCATTCTTTCTAAGCCCTCAATCTAAATAAAGGAAAGAAAGAGCAAGCAATATATTGTTTGTTTATCCAATAGTCACACGAGTGACAACATTTTATTGCTTTTAAAAATTAGCCAGGTAATAATGGTGTATTAATTATTTTGTATTAGCCAGGTAATAATCGTGTATTAATTATATGGTATTAGCTGCAGCTGGAAGCCATGCACTTTGCAAACCTCTTAGTGCAACTCTTTTCTCTACACAGTGAGGTATCTGCTTCGCTGTTTATTGGAGAGAAGGTGGTGGGGGGGAACATTCAGTTGCTGAAGGCAATTGGGAGAGCGATACGTCTCTGCTCTCCCACCTGGGAGTATCTCGCTCTTAGGGTTTACTAAGACCTGATTGGGCCAAGAAGGTGCCACCATTTTAATATAAACTGCTACTCTTACTGGGGCTTCCCCTCTTCTCTAGGGTTTTCGTTTTATTTGATATCATTGAGTGTGTAGCTTGTGTAAATGTGGGTGCATGCATGTGTGCCACAGTGTGTATGCGTGCATGAGTATGTGACAACTGCGTGTGTGTCCATGGGATGCATGTTTCTGTGTGTCTGACATCTATGTGTGCAACTGCATATATGTGTGTGTCCATGGGGTGTATGTGTCTGTGTGTCTGTTTGTCTCTGTATTTCTGTGTGTCTGTCTCTGTATATGCAACCTCTATGTGTGCGTCTACGTGTGTGTGTGTGTGTGTGTGTGTGTCTGTCTGTCTGTCTGTCTATCTGTGTGTGTGTGAAAGACAACTTTTTTGAGTGTCAGCTCTCTCTTCCCTCCATGGATTCTGGTAATCAAACTCAAAGTACGTTACCTGCTTGGACTCCTTGCCCAGTTCCTCTCTGGGATTCTGCAGAGGACATTAAAGGCTATGCTTTAGTCAGGTCTGGTGGCTCCGGCCTGGTATCCCAGCTATTTGAGATTCTAATGCAGGAAAAGTCTAAGCGTAAAGTGACTCTGGGCTGCAGGACAAGTTCAAGCATGGTGTGGGCAGCTTAGACATTGTTTTGAAATAAAAAGTAAAGAATATTCCCCTCACGGGGCTTCTCCTACTCTTGGGACGTCTTTATCACTCTCCCCCAATCTATATTTTTCTTTTTCCAACAGTAAAATAAAACAATGGGAGAAAAGGAGAACTAGGGATATAGTTCAACTGGAGAGCACTTGTCTTAGCATGGATAAGGCCCAATACCTGGTACCACTGAGACACGAAAGACATGAGTCAATTGTGTATTTGATGGTCCTTAGCTCCCGGACGCCCTGACTCGTGTAGATAATACAGGGCAGGGAACAGGAGTGGAGCTTCAGAGGAAACGGAGCAGGGATGTCCTACAGGAACTTTGGAACCTAAGCTGATTGCTTGGGGGTTGTGATTTGAAATATGCCCCCGCCTGATTTTTCTATTTAGTCTTAAAGGAGGCTATGTTAGAAACTCCATTTATATCATTTAAGGCAAAAATACCTTAAACAAATTATGGTTCACAGCTTGGGAATTTCCACAGGAGCAGCATGAAACAGCTGGTCACCTTGTACCCACAGTCAGAAGGCCAATTAAATTGAGAGCTAGTACTCAGATCTCTGTTTTTATCAAGTCTAGGACCCCATGTTGTAAGACAGTGCCATCCACATTCATGATGGATCTTCCATACCCGGGTCACCCTCCTGAAACTCCCCTCACAGACACATCAGAGGTGTGTTTCTGTGTGTATGCATCTCCCTCTCTTTCATGTTTCCATGGAAATTCTTGTCACAACTACCTCAGGCACCTTCTGAGGGTATATTTATTACTTGTATGATTTGACCATGCAAGTTTCTTGTGGAGAAGAAAGGGATACTTGGTTCTATATTGGAAGACCAATCATAGGCTCAGCATACAACGTGCTTAAGAATTAATTCTACTTCAAAGAGCAAGAATTCTCTGCAGGAAGCCCATATCTAGCCCTGTCCCTAAGATCCAAGAGGACTCAGCGGTCCTCCTGCCTCATCCTCCCAAGTTCTGGGTTCATAGGCTTGCTCCACCACATCCAGCACATTTGTGTTTTTTGATTGTTTGCATTTGAAGCTTGCCTCTCAAAGCCACACTAATTGCTGCACAGGCTCACCTAACCTTGAACTCTTCTGCAGCCTCCACTGTGGGTGTGTGGGCACCGATCCTCATCAAGTGTCCTATCTTACTGATGTGCGCGAGCTTCCCTTCTGTAACGCTGGACCATTTGTGTCCTTTCTGACTTGCTCTTGATGGATGGGAAGCATATATATATATATATATGTATATATATATATATAGATATAGATATAGATATATATCTATATATATCTATATATATATCTCACACGTGGGAGAAGGTCTGCAGGCTGCTTTTCCTTTGGTGGGAGATGATCTTGTCAATCTTGTGGAGTAGGCGGTCCCTCACTCAGACCCATTTGGTTCCATTGGCATCTCTTCTGTGCACATGGTTTCCTGGTTTGAAACGATGACGGGCTTTCTGATGACCGAAGTGCTGGCCTCGGAGGCACTGCTGACCAACGCCGTGGAAGACTTCCTCGACACAGCACTGGTAAGGGTGGAAGCGCTTCAAGGGACGATATCACCAGCGAGGAGCAGGAGTCTATGGGATTCATATAGCCTCCTTCTGTTTGATATTTGGATTTTTCTTAAAAAGTCTTTTTGGCAGCTGGCTCTTTATAAGATGTGAATTGAAAAAGGCTGTCACATTTTTATGATCAAGTCATTGTCTGAAAGATTGACATTTAATGGAAGCAACCGATGACTCGGGAAACTAGAAGTCATTTATTTGACATATTCAAATACGTTATTTGTTTGGCCGTAGGGAAAGTGCTCCTTTTAATGAAGTGACTGTGATTCTAACGGGCTCTTGTTTTTCCTAACGGAGTTTTTCTTTTGTCTCCTGAGTTGAGTTTCTGTCAGTCAGTATCCATGCATTAGCGTCAGAACCTGTGATGCTTCAAAATAACAAGTTGTACTTCTTTTCTTCCCTTTTATCAGATCGTTTCCAGGCATAGCAGGACAGGTAAGTATATGACCAGCCACCAATTGTGCATTTTTCAAGAGAACAGTTTGGCGCAGATGGTTTAAGTGACAGGCAAGGGTGAAGTTTTACCCATCTGGATCTATCCACTACTTTGCATGGTCTCGCTGTGCTGTTAGCAGGCATTTTGTCGTAAGGACTCCTTAGTTTTCTGCAATATATTTTGCTTAGTGACCGTTGTCAGTGACGTAGCCAACTTCCCTCTGTTCAGATAAGGAAAAGCCATTTTGTATCCAAAGTGGCTGGAGCTTAGCTCTCCCTGTTGGATTCTGCCTAGGTTCATGTGCTAGAGGCTTGGTCCTGCTGTTAGCGTGGCCTGAGGTAGGCAGATCATTGGTGACAGCTCTGTGACAAGGTTAATCAGGTGAGGGACTGGACGAGTTCCCATGAGAATGGGAACGAGTTACTTAGTTGTAGGTACTTAGTACAGAGAGTTTGGCTGTTGCCTTACTTTCCTGCTTTCTGCTTCCCATGTGACCTCTCCCACACTGTGTTCCTCACGCTGTGACTCTATCCACTGTGAGTTCCTCTCCAGAAGTCACAGATTATGCTGCTGTACTTTCCAGCTTCCAGAACTGCGAGCTAAATTATCCTCTTTTCTGTGTTAAGTGGACCCAGCTTCAAGTATCTGGTTATAGCAACAGAGAGTTACCGAAGAGACACACCAGCCAAAGTTTGGCTACTATTGGTTTAACTTCAATTGATTACCTTGGGGTAAATCAGTTTAACTATTGATTTACTTTGGAGCCAATGAAGTTAGCTTTGTCTCTCCAGAGTGTACAAGGTAAAATTCTGAAAAGTTTTATTCTATGCAGTTCTGGATAAAGGGTAGTTTGATGTTTTGGATTATTTTATCTTGAAAGCAAAGATGTGCTTGGGATGTTTGAGCATCCCATAACACAGGACCATCACGATAGGAAAACATCCTTTTCCTGGGATGCTAGACTCAGTTTTAAGGAGATGCTAATGAGCTGAGGCCATGTTCTACAATGGATGGTGGTTAAGGGAATGGCACCAGGAGCTTTGGTGTGCATGGGAGCTGCCTCATGCCTGGGGGACAAGTCCTTTATATCAGTTAGCTTCTTGTTGATATGAGAAGATTCCTGAATTAAATAACCTTAAAAAGCCATTTATCCAGGCACATGGTTTCAGAACTACTCAGTGTATAAACTTGGGCAGGACATCATGATAGCTGGGAGTATGTGGTAGGCGAGAGTCGCTGGCAGGGAGCAGAGAAAGGTTCAAACCCAGCCCCTCCCTGGAACCAGTGAGCTACTTCCTGTAATGGTGTCCTGCCTTCCTCCGTTTCCTAATAGACCTCTCACATTTGGAGCTCATCAATACATATACCAGTCATTAGGCCAAAGCCCTCATGATCTAACTATGTCTGCAGACCCCCTCCCCGACACACCCAGGGGTTTTATTGACCCTAAATAAACTGTGAAAAGAGGCCATCATAGTCCTCGGTGTCTTAGTCAGTGGATCTAAACATTTTCTTTTCTTTTTTATGAATTTCCTTCTGCAGTTCATAAGCAATATCGTCTTTAAAGATGGTTGATAAAATACAGGCCTGCACCTTCCTCTGTAACTTTTGTAACATTGTAGAACATAGCTTATCGTAACAGCATAGACCGGAGACCCACGGGAGGCGATAGTCATAACTTGGTGAGTTTGTGCAGGAGAGCCCTGTTAAGTTGAAAGATGTTTCTACTGGCCACCTTCCCACCATCTCCAGCCATTGTAGGATTAATCTCTCCATTATTTAGCCAAGATTTATATAATCTTATCCTTCGTGTTCCATTTTGGGGATTCCTTTGCTCTGTGTGTCACTGCAGGAGTTCTGTTTGAACACTCTGCCCTTCTCTAGTGA
This sequence comes from Rattus norvegicus, assembly GCF_021556685.1. NCBI lineage: Eukaryota > Metazoa > Chordata > Mammalia > Rodentia > Muridae > Rattus > Rattus norvegicus. The sequence goes on along the minus strand of NC_141550.1, from coordinate 23,564,850 downwards.
TTAGAGTACCCTACATCTAGAGTTATTCTTGGAGTTCTCCTAATCAATACCAACATGATGCTATCCTGTCTCTCCTCCTCTCCTGTATGCACGTGCTCACACAATGTGTTTCACCACCACCCTCCCTCCCTCCCTCCATCCCCGTCTCCCCATCAGTGTCAGGCCTGTTTCTCATTTCTGACACCACCCACTTGCTCATGTCTTCCCCAGCACTAGGTGTATTTAGAGAGGTTTCAAGCTGTTCTCGGGAGGCATTGCTTTGCTTCTCTCATGCGTCTCTCCTGGACCACAATTCTGCAAGCATAACTGTTCCCTCCAGAGCCTGTGGATGGCAGGTCTACCTCTGCTCTCGGGTCTGCCCTCCACTCTTTCCTTGGTATTGCGAAGTGGGGGTTTTTCACGGTCATCTCTCCAACTGGTAGACGGTTTGATTTCATACAGGAAAACTAGGGGAAGAGGGAACAGATAGGACTTTTCCTTCCCCCTCTTGGGCTGCTACCTCTTGAAGTATCTTCATTATTCCGGTGCCTCATGCCCGAATTTGGTTGTAACTTTTGTAAGATGCTTGTGAGTTTTTCCTTTTCTTCTCTGTAGCTGTGACAGAATGCCTGAGAGACTCAAGGTAAAGAGAGAAGAGTTTGCTTTGGCCCGTGGTTTCAGGACTTTTTGTGCTCAGCCAGTCCCACTGCTTAGGTCTGAGGTGAGGCAGGATATTAGAGGAATGTGGTCTGGAGGCTGTTTCACAGTGACCAGGAAGGAGAGAGAAAAAGGGACTGGGGACAACGCAAACCCTCAAAGGAACACCCATCAGAAACTTGTTTTCTCCAACCAGGGCTCCTTGCCCTTCTCTCTTCTCTCCTCCTCTCCTCCTCTCCTCCTCTCCTCCTCTCCTCCTCTCCTTCTTTTCCTCCCCCCCCCATCTCTATACTTCAGACACACCAGAAGAGACCATGGGATCTTAATACAGATGGTTGTGAGCCACCATGTGGTTGCTGGGAGTTGAACTCGGGACCTCTGGAAGAGCAGCCAGTGCTCTTAACGGCTGAGCCATCTCTCCAGCTCACCCTGCTACCCCTAAGTGGCCCACTGAGCTATGACCTCACTAGTGAGGTTAATGCAGCCATAGGGTCGGTACCCTTATGATCACTCACATACCACCACCACCGCCGCCACCAGAAGGGAACCTTTGGGAATATTTTATGTCCAAGCCATAGTGCTGGCCTTGACTCCTTTCTTCTTAGGCCCCTCAGTGCTAGGAAGTGGGCAGGTTGGGGGGCAGTGGTTTCCTGATGATGCAATCTGGAGGCTTCCCCACTGTCTCTACCTTGCCTTCTCACCTCTCTCCTGTCTTTCTAGAGATTTTCACCCCGTCAGATTCAAATATCTACAACGGCTTTAAGTTTTATTTTCTCTTTTGTTTTTGTGTGTGTCTATTTTTTATTTCTGCCCGGTGCATTCTCATACAAGTTTTCTCTCAAAATCACTTCACGTTTTGTGGTGTTAGTCCCAGGACAATGAACCAACTGCTTTTTTTGCTTTTTGACAAAGTGTCTTGACATATTTCTCAGAAGTTACTGTCCTGTCACCCCTGTCACCCAAGCTCCCTTCTTTTGTGTCACAGGGCCATACTCTGTCATTTCCTCTAGCTCCTCTCAAAATGGAAGCATGGCATGTGGTGCTTGCCAGCTAGCAGGGCATGTACAGACGCCCCCAGGAGTCTCGCTGTCTAGCTGGGCTTTCTTAGAACCTTTGAGTCTCCTCTGGTGGACACCACGTCCAGCCGAGTTCTGTTTCTCTCTGCCTGTCTAGCCGTGCTAGCTAGCATGGCTCGTTTGAATTGAAGACAGTACTTTTATTCTTCTGTTTGCTTTTCTCCAATTGCGTGAGTTATGCTGGGGTAAAAAGTATATACTCTGTGATGAATTACTTGCACATTGAGATGGTCCGAGCCTATCAGAATCATAGTCCGGCCCTGGCATTACTTTTTCATGACGTTCACCAGTGTTTGCACATGCTACCTTAAAATATAAGTTCACAAACATAACTGTAAAAGGTGGCGTGTTAGTTATGTATCAAATAGTATCTCAGTTGTGTTTCCTTTTCCTCATGTGTAGATAGTAGCCATGGAAGATTCTGTGTTACATGAATGAAGACCAACTCATTTGACAGTTTCCGCTTCTCTATCATGCATTTTATTTGTGCATTGTGTATAATATTTGTACAGTCACATAATACAGATTCATGCAAACCACGCTAACAGCCCAGCCCACGTGCCTGCACTTAGAACACTGCTCACTGCCGATAGAGTGGCTTTGCTCAGATGCCAACAGTGACGGTGAAGTCACCCACACTTGGCTCAGCTACGGTCCTTTGTGGACATTTATGAAAGCAAATGTCCTGTAGTCTGGGGCTGCTGTGACTTGAAGATGGCTGTAACCTGTCCTTTGCTTACACTGTCATTCCTTCACTGTATACTGTTCCAAGCTTGCACTTCTTCCTGCCACATCGGAGTTAATCCTGTCTCTTTCCGGCATCCGTCTGATGCTTTTACAATTGTGCTTCCAGGGACAATCCAGATGCTGGATTCCTTCATACTTCGTTTAGGATTCCTGGTGACAGAAGGCTCGGTGAAGCCCTACATTCAGCAGGAGGTGAGTTGGAACTAACCAATGAATGGTTGCTCTGGAAAACTCAGAAGCCACGCGTGATGTTTCATTTTGCTTCTTTGCCATGAATCCTCGATCCCATTCTGAGCAGGCTCTGAAGACCGTGAACTGCATTTTGAACGCTGCACCCCGGGAAGAGAGAAGAAAGCTCTCTTCGACAGAAGGCGCACGCTGTCTTATGTAAGTGAACTCACACTTAGGTGATGGTGTAAGCACCAAGTCTGTGAGATCCTGTGTGTTCTGCACTCCTGCCTACTTCAGTCCTTCCGTACAGTGTGAGTCTTTCGAGGACACTGGGTGTCTGGCTGGGAAGGACTGAAGACCGAAGGACAGACTTTGCCTGGCTCTACTTTTAACAATGTGGGGTGGGGAGTGTTTCTTTTGTTTGCTTGTTGTCTTTTGCATTGAAATTGCGAGTTAAAATGCTCTCTCAACTAACTCTGTAAATATGAACTACAATGCTGACTTATGGAAGTATGTTTCATGTACGTTGCGCACGGCACACACACACACACACACACACACACACACACACACACACACACACACACACACACAATTCTAGTGACCCAGTTGTGGCTACATAGACTTTAAAATGGCTACATAGACCTTAGACCTTAAAATGGCTACATAGACCTTAGACCTTAAAATGGCTACATAGACCTTAAAATGGCTACATAGACCTTAAAATGTTACATTTAAACATTTGGAGAGAAGGTTTTACACAGAGTTTCCGAAGTTGACATTGGAAGATAGGGTTTTAATACAAGATGGAGTGAATTGCAAACATATTCCTGTTTTGAAATTTGGACTTAAAAAACACACATCTGTGAGGACGGCTAGCCAGCAAGGAGGACTTCTTGGTGACAGCGACCAATCCTGTGACATGTCATGAGGAGAGAGTACCATCTGCAGAACCTAGAAGTACTGTTTGCTGGGCAGGGGTTTGCTGCGGTTCATTGCGCTAGTCTATGAATGGTGTGACTTCGAGGTATTCATTAAAAAAGAAATCTTGTCTCCACTGGTAAAAATCACTAATCTTCAAGAGACCGGGGCCCTTCAGTTGTTGAACCATCCTGCATTTCAGCGATAGAGCCAGCCTGGCCTGCGGAATAATCCTGTTGATGCGTGCGTGCTCTCATTGTAACTATTTGATTGGCCATTCCTCCTTCAGTCACGACAGGCTGTTTTGCTGGCTGTCTATTATTTTGCATTGGCTGTTGTCATCTTTTAGGACTTGGGATGCATTGCTCTTCTGAATCTTAGTTTACAATGAGAAACGAGTGTTAATCTGATGCGTTTCTTTTATGTGTGACTTGCAGGTTCTTTTCTCTTGCAGTTTTTTTTTTAATTTTTTTATTAGATATATTTCTTACATTTCAAATGGTATTGCCTTTCCTGGTTTCCTGTCCATAAGCTCGAATCCCCACCCCCTCCCCCACACAGGTGTTCCCCCCTCCACCTCTTTTACAGTCCCCCTCCCACATTCCCCTGCACTGGGGGTCCAACCTTGGCAGGACCAAGGACTTCCCCTTCCCCTGGTGCCCCAACAACATTATTCTCTGCTACATATGCAGTTTGAGCTCTGGGTCAGTCCAAGTATAGTCTTTGGTAGTGGTTTAGTCCCTAGAAGCTCTGGTTGGTTGGCATTGTTGTTCTTATGGGGTTCCAAGCCCCTTCAGCTCTTTCAATCCTTCTAATTCCCCTAAATGGGGTTCTATTCTCAGTTCCGTGATTTGCTGCTAGCATTGACCTCTGTATTGGGCATGCTCTGGGTGTGTCTCTCAGGAGAGATCTATGTCCCCTTCTGCATGCATTTTCTAGCTTCATTAATCTTACCTAGTTTTGGTGGCTGTATATATATGGGCCACATGTGGGGCAGGCTCTGAATGATCGTTCCTTCAGTCGCTGCTCTAAACTTTGCTTCCATATCTCCTCCTATGGATATTTTTTTCCCCTTTCAAGAAGGAGTGGGAGCATCTGCAATTTGGTCATCCTTCTTTTTGAGCTTCCTGTGGTCTGTGGATTGCATCTTGGGTAATTCGAGCTTTGGGCTAATGTCCACTTATCCATGAGTTCTCTTGCAGTTTTTAATACTCGTTCTTTGTTCTGGATACTCGGGTGTTTTTACTATGATGTGCTGTGGGGATTTTCTTTCCTGGTCTTGTCTACTTGGTGTGCTGCATGCTGCTCCTTGTATCTGCATGAGTGTGTCTCCCTTAGTTTGGGGAGATAAACAAAATCTCTTGTGTTCTTGTTGAAGATCTGCTCTATGGCATTGATCTGGACTCTTCTCCTTTATCAATGCCTATTGAAAGTTTGTTTTTTTTTCCATTGGGTTCCACACAGTTGTTTTTTAGAAAACAAAACCCCAAACGTTCAATTTTACAATGAAGATTCAGGAGCCAGAAGCTGTGGTGAAACCTGCTAACTCTGCTGACCTTCCCACTAAGCTGAGGTCCCAGAAGGAAAAAGCGCCTCTTCCTCCCACTGTCTTAAATGCCCTTCAACTCAACAGGTCCCTCCTTTCTCTCTCCTAGGTCCCCGTCAACTGGCTGACTGCGCAGCCCCTTGACCTATCATTGACTTTATTTAGCTCTTGTTTACTGAAAGCTATAATGGTGCATCTAGGACTGAGTCACCACCACCAAGTTTTTCCAGTTCACAGTCTTGAGGTTCACTCTGTGCTCCAATATCCTGCAGCACCCCATTTCCTGTGTGCTCCCTTCTTGTGTTTAGAAAGCTCAATGTTTCTTGCCTGTTTCGTCTAGAGTCTCTGTTTAGTCGTTAAGACCCAATGTTCTGTCATCTGCTACATTTGTCCTCATCAGGAGGACATTTGTCCTCATCAGGAGGACATTTGTCCTCTGAGTTTTCTACCTGGGCTATTTATTTGCTTGTTTGTTTTTCCAATTCTGTCTTGTCAGCCTGCGTCCTCGTCAATGTTTCTCTCTCCTGACTGAATTCTGTTCTGAAGTCTTGGATCATCCTCATCTCTGTGAGCCTCCTGTCTGTGTTTTCTTGGGCATTGCTCAAATGTTTGCTCTCCTTAAATGTTTTTTCTTTGATTTCATCGAGCTGTTTCTCTGGGTCTTCTTCAAACTCCTTGTCTTCTTTGAGGAAGTTTATAGTTTCTTTTTTGTTTTGTTCTTTAGTTTCTGTGTCCTGGGTTTTATCTAGGCGATATTCATTGGCGGGTATTTCTAGGTTTTAGAGAGAAGATGCTGGCTTGATCTTTCATATTGTTGGTATTTCTGTGATGAGATCCGGGCACGTGGGATTTCTTTGATAGGTCTGAGTTGATTATGGAGGGGGCAGGGGTAGGGCTGGGTCAGGTTGGAAGTGGCTTGTGCCAAGTCCAGGGTGGGGTGGGGTGGGGTAGATGTCTGAGTGAAAAAGTTAGCTTTGGCATGGAAAAGCCCCATGGTTTGATGGATTGGTAGTGAGGCTACTAGCCCAAGCCCAGAGCCCTTCTATAAAGCAGGCAAACAAGGCCAGACTAGGCTGGTGGATTGTAGGACCTCAGCTAACCTTGGTCAATTGTGGGAAAGACATGGATGAGGAGGTGAGGGCTATTCATCAAGGTAGACCCAGGAAGGGGGGACATGGGAAGTTTGGGTATGGAAGTGGTTGATGGAGGCAGGTCAAAGGGTACTGTGTGGGAGGATGTGGGTAAGGCTGGTCCCAGTGGGAGCATAGAGTTGGCTGTACAGCACAAGATGTCATTGGGGCTTGGAGTATGGGACCCTGTGGAAGTCTAGAGGTTGGCTGCTGTGGGATCCTAACTAGATATGGTGAATTTCTCGAAAAGTATGGGAAACATGCCAGGGTAGACCTTGGAGGAGGATGTGGATGTCTGGCATTTTCAGTGTGGCTTCTGTAGCTAGAACTCAGGTACGCATGCTTGTGAGCTATGCTGTTTACTGCTTAAGCGATCTCCCCAATCCACAAGACTTCTTTATTCTTTAAAAGGAGAGTTTTTGCCAAGTATGGTGATGTTCCTACTGCCTTCCCACTCACTCAGGCAGAGACAAGTTAAGGCCAGTTTGCACTTAAATAGTGGAATGGATTCAAAACAGGAAGAGCTATGGATGGACCTGAATGAAGTTCCGGATCCTCGGTATCCCTCCATCCAACCCCCCGCCAGCCAAACGAGCAAATGATTTTCAGACATTAAAGAAAAATAAACAGCGTGCGTTTTAGTATTTGGTGGACACGCCAGCATGGATGGATGCACACCAGAGAGGATTACAGTGTAACAGTGATGTCAACTGTAATAGCTACTCTTGTTATGTCCCTAAATTAAGCTTATCAGTTGAAAATTTCGTCAAACTGTTACAACGGGAGGCACAGGACCAAAGGTCTCAGCTTCATCGGGTGTCAAATTATATGTAAAATGTGTACTTCACAGGCTGGCGATTGGTGAAAAGAGAGCAATTAGAAGTGGCTCATGCCTGTAAGAGCAGAGGCAGGAGGATTGCTATGAGTTCAAAGTTAGCCTAAGCTACAGTTAGACCTTGTTTTGGGGAAAAAAAAAATCTCTCTATCAAATCTCCAAGCTACTGTAAGAAACCACCAACATCAAAAAGAGATCATTCACTGGGCCCTCATAGTTTAGGAAGTTAAATTCGCTTCACGAAGTGGAAGGTAGAACCTCAAAAATACAGCAGTTTCTAGCTCTTAAAAAATGTCTATCAGGCCAACCAGTGGTGCACACGCCTTTAATCCCTTCACTGGAGGCAGAGGCAGGCAGATCTCTGAGTTCGAGTCCAACCTGGTTTACAAAATGAGTTCTAGGACAGCCAGGGCTACACAGAGAAACCCTGTCTTGAAAAACAGATAAACAAAAACGCATGTGGGGCTCTGTGTTTAAGAGCACTGTTTTTTCTTTGAGAGGACTTGGGTTCAATTCCCGGCACCCACATGGTGGTTCACAGTGTCTATAGCTCCAGTTGAAGGTATCTGGAGACATACATATAGAAAAAACACCAGTGCACATAGAATTAAAAACATTTTAAAATGCATATTGATCATCACTGTGCCAACTTGAAAATTTTTCTATTAAAAGGCATCACACTTTGTGGAAATTCTGATACTGATTTCAAAAATATATCTCTTGGTTTTAAACTTATTAATTTGATAAGGGTTTACCTCTTGCTGTTCATCTCAGTAAAGCGGAATTTGTGTAAATGTTTCAGGAAAGAATTGGCAAGAACGATCTTGACCGTGGGCGGTAAGAAGTGTTTAGAATTTTAAATGTGTAGAATATTGGGCACTAGGAGAGATGTATGAAGATGTTGGAAATATGAGGAATAAATTATGCTCTGTTTGAAGTCAGGAAATTACAATTTTGTTTTCTTACCTCCAAGAGGTTCTGGCCTGCTGAAAAATCATAAAGCTAACAGACACCTACTGGCCAGTTTTGTCACATTCTAATATGTTGTCACGCGTGCTTAAACTAAAATTCTTCTAAATAAAAGACAGCACAGTTGTGAATAAAGCCCTCTATCTCTGTGTCCCTCCTTCCTGTCTTTGACTCAGATACCTTTTGATTCCCAAACATAATCTTTATGCTTTTTAATCTGCATAATAATTACATTTAATCTGCATAATAATTACATGATGATTTTATAGATTTTCATATCCTTCTGTGACTACTGCCTTGTCTTTTTTTTTTTTTTTTTTTTTTTTCCGGAGCTGGGGACCGAACCCAGGGCCTTGCGCTTCCTAGGTAAGCGCTCTACCACTGAGCTAAATCCCCAGCCCCGCTGGACTACTGCCTTGTCAGTCCATCTGATTACACCCCTCTTCTTGCCTGTACAATTATTTGAGGTTTGGACCGTGGCTGTAGAGTGCTTGCTTAACACGCACAAAACCCTAGGTTCGAGCCCTGACTCACCTAGACCTGGTGTGGGGACGTGTGGGGGATGGACGGAGGAGAATCGGGAGTTCATGGTTATCCTTGGCTATAGAGTGAATCTGAGTCCATCCTGAGCTACAATAAGACCCTGCCTTTTAAATAGAATTCTTTGACATTTGAGCATATAATGTAACTGCAGTAAAATATCCTAACTTCAATGAGATTTTGTTTTTGCTGTAGAAATATCTTAAGGCTATTTGATCTGACTTGGTATTTTAATGTGCCTAAAATATAAAATCTAAAAAGTATCTGTTACATCTGTATTATACATATATATCTTTTTCATGGTACTAACTAGGGAGCACCTTGTACGTAGTAGGCAAACATTCTGCTAACTGAAAAACATTGCTAACCCTTAGAAATAGTATTTTAAAGATCTTATCTATGAAACCTATTTAGATTTCCCCCCTAGCAATCCTTAAGTAGGCTCTGGATGTCGTAATGACTCTGAATGTGTCTTGCTGCTTTTCACCACGGGCTTAACTCTGGACCCAATGCTGACTTTAAAATATCTTGTTTTCTGTTGCTCGGCAACAAGAATCTACCTAGGCCTTCTGTGGTTTGAATCTCTAGATTATAGCCAGCAGGTTGCGCTCTCTGAGGCGCTATGTCGAATGGCTGTTGGATCATGGAGGAATGAACTCGCTACTCAGTGGTTTGAGGATACCGTCCTGGCTGAAGCTTTCAAAGAAGTTAAGAATTGGGAGTTTGAGACGGTGAGAATCCTGGCCATCTGCCCAGTCAGCTTTTACTGAGGATCCTTTTAGATTTCCCTGGTTTTTTGGCTCGGAAGAAGATTTAATTTTCTTAAAGGTGAAAAAAAATTTTTTTCATTGTGTGTGTGTGTATGTAAGAATGAATATGTGTGTGAGTGCATGCCCGTTGCGTGTGCTGCACTCCCGGGGTGTGGAGTTACAGGCAGTTGTCTGACATAGATACTGGAGAACCACACTAGGGTTATCTGCAAAAGCAAAGTATGTCCTAACTGTTGAGCCATCTCTCCAGCCCCTCGATGCTTAATATACAATCAGATTTCGATCCTTGATGTTCTGTTTACCCTTGTCAGTGAGACAATTTGAAGGCGCATAAGCAAAATACTTGCGGGACACACGAGGAGATACATACAGGGCTCTTCAGAGGAATCCATCCAGGAGGGAAACTGTGAATCTGATGGGTTCAGGCAAGGAAAACATTTGGGAGCAGGTAGAGATTTTGATTTTGATTTCCCCCCAAAGAGTAGGAATACAATTGAAGAGAAAAAGACTTAGAGCTGTGGGGAAGGGACTCTGTGACATGACAGGGGGCTGGCCTTGGTAATCGCACTCGAGTGGTGAGACCACAGAGGGTCCAGCCGCTGCGGTGTAACGGTGCATGGATTTTTGGTGGTTGGGCCTTTGGTTGGTTTTTTGCAATAAGCTTACTAGGATTATTTCATCGAGCACAAGAACAGATCTTGGCTTTGTTGTGTATCTACCTTCCTCCTTCAGTTGCTACTGAATTTCTTTTATTCATTCGCAAATACCTTTAAATCAGGGCTAGAGCCTCAGGAAAGGGTGACATTCATATTGGGTGCTCCTTCTAATGAAGCCTTCTACTCAACACCACTGTGCAATCAGGATTATCGTACGATTTACACTGTACTAAGTTTAAACCTTTATATTGTATGTCTTAGACTCCAGGGCTGCCGTATGTTCTAAGGTCATGATCCCAGGGACTTTTTGGCTTTGAGTTTTACCTCAAGTTAGAGTCCAACCAACCTGACTTAGGTGAGGTTTGCATAAACTTAGGTAAGGTCACGAACTGGTGAAGTCCTACTATTTCATCCGCAAAGCGGGAATGAATCCTACCTTAAAAGGAGGAGTTTCTTAGGTAGGGTTACTATTGCTATTACAAAACACCATGAGCAAAAGCAACTTGGGCAAGAAAGAGAGGGTTTATTTGGCTTTTATATCCTGAATTACAACCCATTGATGGGAGCCAAACTGGGTAGGAACCTGGAGACAGAAGCTGATGCAGAGGCCATGGAGGGGTGCTGCTCAGTGGCTTGTTCCTCCAGGCTTACTCACTGATCTTACATCACCTAGTACCGTCATCCCAGGGGTAGCACCACCCAAAATGGGCTGGGTCCTCCCACATCAATGACTAAGAAAATGCCCCCCAGGCTTGTATACAAAATATATAGAGGGGACATGGGAAGATAAAAATGAAACTTCTTTAGAAGGAACTGAGCCAGGAGACAAATTGGGAATGTGATGGCTTTTATGAAAGTTCCCTCATCTAAAATGACTCCCGCTTGTGTCAACTGCACATAAAAGTAGCTAGCACAAGGAGAATGAGTGAGTGAGAGAGGGGGAGGAGGGAGGGAAGGAAGGAGGGAGGGAGGGAGAGAGAGAGAGCATGAGAGAGAGAGAGAGAGAGAGAGAGAGACAGAGACAGAGACAGAGACAGAGACAGAGACAGAGACAGACAGACCAACCGACCAGAGTGTCTGGGGTGTTATGGTCAACCAGACACTCCTCATCTGTCTCTACAGATGAGGTGAATAGAGAAATTACCTCATTTCCAAAAATCATCTCTCCAACTACCTCCCAGTCCACCAGCTTCTCTACTGAATTGGTTTTAGATTAAAGTCTTACGTTGGTCATATCTGTTGAGAACCAAATACAGATTCGAAGTGTGAGAAACGTTTGATGACAACACCCAGTCCTTGGAAACAAAAAATGAAGACAAATCTGGACCCATGTGTCTCTTTGTCCTTAGGATGTCAGGGCGACATAGTCACTGCCTTGATGGCTGTTGTTTAGGAGAATTCTAGAAATTGTCCTTGTTCTTGGAGTATATGGCATAGATGATCTACAAAGGACAGACGTGGGGAATATGTCCACATGAATTCACCCAAAGTTGATAGGTTGTCTGACGTGTATTGAACAGGTGTCAGGGAAGTGTGTGGTAGATGAGTTGGTCAAATACTGGGCTCTAAGGGAGGTCTAATTTTCTTGCTCACTCTTTCACCCAAATGAATCCACCCATCGTGCGTTGGCTTTTGAGCCCTAAGCATTCTCCAGCTGAGTAGGTAACGCTGAGGGTATGAGGAGGCCGCTTACCTACAACCTTCTCTCTGGGCACAAAACATTGCTGCCACAAAGCTGTGAATCCCAGGGTTGGCCAGCATGGTAGTCAAGACAGCGTGCTTCTAAATCTAAGACTCATATCATTTATCTTAGGACTGTCGGCAGTTTCTCAATTTCCTCAATAACAGACTCGGCGACCAGAGAAGGTAATGTGTCTTTGGGGTTATTTTATCGGATAATTGTAAATATGATATTGTCTAATATTTTAAGACTATCTAGGATCTTTTTAATTTTGAAGAGCAATAGGATCAACATTTTACTGATAGGACCCAAGTGGTTAATTGGTTGGAAATCTAGGAAGAGCCTGGTATGGTGGATCACAACCGTAATCCTCGTACCTGGGAGGCTGAAGTGGGTGGGTCTTTTGTTTAGATTTGTTTTGTTTCAAATGTATTTATTCTATGTGTATGAGTGTTTGACCTCTGTGTAGATATACAAGGTGTGTGTCTGAAGGGTATGGAATCTCCTGGAACTGGAGTTATAATGTATGGAATCTCCTGGAACTGGAGTTATAAGACAGTTGTGAGTTACCATGTGGGTGTTGGGAACTGAACCCAACAAGTGCTCTCAACCGCCTTTCCTATCCTGAGAGTTCCTGGATCTCTTGAGTAATTTTGAAAAGGCTAAAGGTGCCGAGGATAGGCATATCATGGACAGGTAACTCCTTGATGAGACAATATTTGCTAAATTCACTCTGCTCTTTAGGAATTAGGACCAAGTGATTTTTCTGGAATGAATGCTGATAACCCTGACTTATGAGCTGTCTGCTGGAGGTGAAATCTTACCACAGGAGATCTTTATTTGCAGAGTTGAAGCCCCTCACAAACCCGGTGTATCAGAGACTTCCCAGCATGCCACAGTTATGAAAACGATAAGACAGCTCCAGGTCATTTCGATTTCTAACTGTCAGGTGTTTTGCAGGGTCTACTCATTCCCATGCCTGGCTGCTTTTGCCGACGCTCAGGAGGTAGGCGTGTATGCCCCACTCTCTCTCTCTCTCTCTCTCTCTCTCTCTCTCTCTCTCTCTCCATCAGGGTGGTGTGAAAAGAAACACTATTAGGTTTACACAGTTAGGTCAGACTTTTGCTGTCAGTACTCTGAGGGGCCATTTACTTATTTGTGTGTGTGTGTGTGTGTGTGTGTGTGTGTGTGTGTGTGTGTGTGCGCGCGCGCGCACATACGTACATGCATGTGCATATATGTTCTTGTGTGCAGGTGCATACATGTAGAAAGTTAGATGCTACTTGAGGATCAACACCTATGGACACACACACAAACACATGATGCACACAAAGGGGGGAAAGCCACACGGCCCATGGAGATGGCTCATCAGATAAAGGTGCTTTTGCCAAGCCCAGTGACCTGAATTCGGTCCCTGAGAGATGCATGGTGGGAGCGAACTGGCTCCTGCAAGTTCTCCTCTCAACCTTCACGTGTATGCCGTAACATGCACTCATGTGAATGCAAACACACAGTAAATAAGATGTAGAGAAACCATAAAATGTCCCATGCTTGTCTTCATGCAAGGCCCAAGGGGAATACACATATGTATAAAGTGCTGTATAAATTTCCCTTAGGAGATGAGTGTCCATTTGTGGTATGAACGAGTCCCTTCACCAGACCCCCTTCCATAGTCATATACATGCAGACGTTCCATAGTCAGAACTACTCTGGTCTAAGATTTCAGATGAGTGGTGCTCAGCCTGGACTCCTGACATTTGTCTAGAAGGCCTCTAGGGAGGATAAAGGCATTGCAGGAGGAGCCTCTGGACAGATGCCTATGGGAAGTTGGAAGGAAAAGACGTTTACTCTTTCTAGAACACCACATTGCTGGAATCTTGATTTTTACTAGAGTGTGTACTTTGTACTGATAAAAGCAATCTGAGCTCAAGTTGTTCCCTGACAGGTAGTAAGCGCGACATCAAATCACCACTCGCCTGCTCACAAAAATCTTCCTTGCTAGAAGTTTCCATCACTCTTCATGGTTTACTATGGATTCAACTCTCAGCGGGTTCACTCTACCTTCATGATTTCCACCAAGGGAAAAACCTGTGTGGGTGGAGTCACGGAACACATTTAAGTGTCTGTTAGATATTCCGAGGACAGTCGGATCTTCCTGGAAAGGGCTTGGAGGACGGGACTGAGACCAACTTCCGGTTTACATGGGATTTTGGTACTAAGAGCAGAGGGTAGCTCTGTCCTAGGAGCATGGGCTATTGTTAGTGAGTAATTTAAACTGGACCCTTGGCCATGAGGTTCCCGTATAACGTTTGCTGAAATTCTCCCACAGATGAGAAAACCAGCAGATGAAAAATTAGAGGAATTTTGGATCGATTTCAACCTAGGAAGCCAGAGTGTGACTTTTTACATAGATAACGCAGAGGTAACGAAGTTTCCCCAGCAGGCCTAAGCATTTAGGAATTCTTTGTGTAAATACATTTATGCATTCATAACTTCCCCCCCATTTTTTCCCCTCAAGAGTGCTCTGTGGGAGCCAGTACAACTTTTGAAGGAAGCCGTGACCAAATTCTTCATTATTGGTAAGATGTAAACACCTTCCCGTAGAGCGTCAACTGTTGCTTCTGTTGCTGTTATGTTTAGTTAACTCCAGAGCAGATTTTGACCATGCGTTCTTACTTGGAGTCTCTCTCTCATTTTATAAGATTTATTTTATTTATATGTTTGTGTCTGTCCGTGTCCAGAAGTACTTGCTTGTGGGCGAATGTCTTCAAAGGCCAAAAGAGGGTGTCGGATCTCCTTGAGCTGATGTAAGAGGGGTCTGTGTGGCACCTGATGTGGGTGCCGGGAACTGAACTTGGGTCCTTTGGAAGGATAGAATGACCTGTTGCCCTTTGAGCCATCTCTCCAGACTTAGAAGAGAGGCTTCTCTGAATGGGAATTGAACTCAGCCTGAGGGTAGTGAGCATGCCAAGTCCTTGACCACTAGACAACCAGGGAATATTTGAAATATACTCTAAATCAAAGAGTGGATTGGTTTCAATTCACTGTTTAACTGACTCTTTGAAAGATACTAACTTGTAATGAACATAAAGATGGCTGTGCTGTTGTCTGTTCTTACCTGTGTTAAATCTTTACAGTCTGCCGTGGTTTTATACTGGCAGATCATGGTAGTTTTATTAGCCAATGGTTTCAAGGGGATTGCCATCTTGGACCACCCAAGTGAAGACCTATGTGTCTCCCATTCTCTTCCTTTTCTTTCTATCATGGTGGGTACTTGGCTTTTAGCTTTGTCTGATCTTTCATGACCTTCCCACTGGATCTAGCATCTGTCTAGCCTGTACTTATGGTGGCTTTTTTTCCCCCTGGAGACTGAATTTTAATTTTGATTCAATTTTGATCAAGACTGAAAATATCAGTCTTGAAACTGAGTGTTCATTTGTCACAACAGTATCACAGAAGGGACTGTTGTCTGAGACACAGACATCTCCATAGATACTTCACTTCTCTTAAAGAGATGACTACTGACATGGATATTGGCATGTTGTAAACTGAATTTTAGAACTGTAGGATTTCAGAGGACGGGGGAGAGGAAGAGAAGAGAATATTGCTTAGGATATTTGAAACTAAAATACCTGTTGTATAACAAGAATTCTTTTAGAGAGACATGGAATGGTGCCATACAAGAGGACACTTATTTCTTTACTCATAAAGCAAGGTCCTTCAATAGACCTCTAAGTCTTTCTCTCTCTGTGTGTGTGTGTGTGTGTGTGTGTGTGTGTGTGTGTGTGTGCGTGCACGCGCATGCATGCAAATAAAAATTTCAAAGTCGTTTATATTTAGTATGACTTCATATTCCCGTTGCAGAAAATTATAAACAGTTGACAAGAGCTTTCGTTACACTGACATACCTGATATGACACATACTTTTTTGTTGTTAGAAAATGAAAGCATAAAGATGTTCATTGTTTACCTGAAGCAGCCAATTGTTATCAGCAAGAGAGAAGCAAAGAAAATAGAAATCTACTTCGATAGGCAACTTGACATATCACAAGCTTCCATTCAAGCTTTGGAAGACGAACAGGTGGTCTGTCTGTCTGTCTATCTATCATCTTATCTCTCCCCCTCTTACCTCATACCCTCACTCTCTGTAGTTTCTTTCTTCCTTCCTTCCCTTCTTTCTTTCTTTCTTTCTTTCTTTCTTTCTTTCTTTCTTTCTTTCTTCATTTCTTCATTTCTTTTTTCTTTTTAAAATAGGGATTCTCTCTATAGCCCTGAAACTCACTCTGTAGACCAGGCTGGCCTTGAACACAGAGACCCACTTGCCTCTGCCTTGCTAGTGCTGGGATTAAAGGCCAGTACTACCATGCCTGGCTTCATTTCCTTTGATTATTTGAAAATGTATTTTCAATCTCTTGGGTTTTGATGTAGCCTTTAGCCAAGCAGAAGACTTGAGAATCCTAGGTTCTGGTCTGAACTCTTCCTCTTGTGACATTATCTTAAATATGTAGGCACAAAGGCCTTTTCCGCCTTCAGAGGCTTCATTGCACGCACTGTGGACAGTGCAGCATGGGCGAGGTATTACTACTTCCCTTCCATACTCCCACAGAGACAGCATTGCTTCTTGACTTTTCTTCCTGGTCCTGTCAGGAATCAGCAGGGAGTTCCCCAACACTGTACAGGTCTTTCCTGGCCCTGTACCTTGGGATTCTGTGGTCTCCCCACTTGATTCAGCTTCTTCCTATGCACACACAGGGGCATTTTCCCATCACAGACAGTAGGCAAGGCAATGAGATTCATGGTAAAAGGACTCCCAACAACAGACAAAGAGACTGAATGGAAAGAGCACGGGAAGGGAAGGAGTAAGGTGTGGGAGGGAGTCTTGGCTGGCCTTTTTTGTTTGTTTTGAGTTATACATTAAAGCATCTTGTAGGTGATAAAGCGCTCTACAGATAGAGTTCTTAAGGTCCTACAGGGAGGATGAGGGTGAGAGACGAAGGAGTACTAGCCGCTTACAGAAAAAAAAATCTCCTCTGTTATGTTGCATGACAAAGTGACCCTCTGTGCTCAGTTTGCCTTTACCTGTGAGGACCATTAAAGTCCCATATTCCCAAACTGGCTTTGGTGTGGAGGACTGGCGTCTACACTGGAGGAAGCCACGGCTCCTGGAGAAGGAAGCTCCTGTAAGAAAAGGGTAGGGATTGGAGGATCATTACTGGGTGCTCACTGCAGACTCAGACTGAGAGAGCCACAAGCCAAGGAAGGAGGGGATGAAAAGTCACTCAAGGCCTTAGATCAGCATAAGCCAGAAGAATCTGGATGCCAGGTTTTTTTTTTTTTTTCCTTTCCTTTTCTTCTCTTTCTTTTTCTTTCTTTCTTTCTTCCCCTCCCTTCTCCTCCCCTCTCCCCTCTCCTCCCTCCACTTTCTCCTCCCCTCTCCTCCTCCCTCTCTTCCTCCCTCTCCCTTCTCCTCCCTCTCCTCCCTCCACCTTCTCCTCCCTCCTTCACCTTCTCCTCCCCCCTCTTATCTCCCTCCTACTTCTGTTGTCTATATCACACATCATCAACAGGCTGAGTCACTGATAAAGAGACAGTTTATTTAGCATTGGAGTCTGGAGCCACCGTGCATTCAAGCCACGACAGATGACAAAAGACCATGGGGGAGTGACTGGACAATCAGGGCTAATCCTAGAAGGTGGTGGTTGAGGGGAGGGGGTGGCTTTGGGGGATGGTAAGCCGGAAAGAACAACACGCAAAAGAACATAGCAGAGACTCCTCTCCCCTAATTCATCAACTTGCTGTGGGATAAAAAGCTTTAGAGCTTTTTTTTTTTTTTTTTTTTTTTTTTTTTTTTTTTTATAAAAAGGCCCATTCATTTCAGGCTTCTGTTTTGATAAAAGTCTCCTCTGGCCTTGAAAAAGAAGATGGTGAGATTCCTAGTAGCCTCGAAGGAGAAACAGGTATGTATTCTGGGAGGTGGCAGAATTCTGACTCTAAATTCTCTGTAGAAGCACAAGGAGGGTACCTTGTAAGAAGTCCTGTACACCCTGAGCTGGTCATACAACGGCATCCC
Source organism: Rattus norvegicus (assembly GCF_021556685.1). NCBI lineage: Eukaryota > Metazoa > Chordata > Mammalia > Rodentia > Muridae > Rattus > Rattus norvegicus. The sequence goes on along the minus strand of NC_141550.1, from coordinate 23,547,102 downwards.
ATGAAGACCTGATCGTACCCTTGAAGCTCCTTCTCATTCTACTAATGTCCCTCTTTGGGGACATTTGGAAGTGGCCAAGAAGGACAGATGCTGGGGGTGTCAGGAGACGCAACTCTGCAGGGCTATCTTCTCTTGAATTTTGAGTTCAAGGGCTTAGTTTTGGATTTGAGAGTCGAGGCACAACCTTCTACCAGCTCTTACCACTAGGTGGCGGTGTACTGGAGCCCTGTTTGCTTTGGAGAGTAGGGACAGAGTGCCAGCTTGCCTTAAGGAGGTTATTGCTTTCTTTGTTCCTTTCTTACTGAATGTAGAGGATAAAGAAGAATCCACAGTCCTGCCAGAGTTCGTGGATGCTGAAGTTGACCAATGCCTAATAACTCGCCGCTTTAACGTCCAGTCGGTGCCCACTGTGAGTAAAGGGAGCCAGGAGGTTTGTGGTCTGCGGGAGAGACAAGCGCATGTTTCCTCTCCTGAATGCTAGCCCAGTTTTCTCTTCCATAGCGGTCAGCTAGTAATTTGTCGTCTTCAGATTGAACTCATGTCCCAAGCTGATGTATTCTTTCTGTACATTGAACATGGCTCTCCCGTGAAATACCTGGCTAGACTGCTCTCTGTCTTGTCCCTTTATTTGGTATCTGGAGGAAGATGTCTACAGATTAATGTAGGGAAGGAACCTGAGGGTTAGATGAGGTTTCCCTCTCTGCCTGGGAATATGTGGATACATTGACTAATAATGCTGTTTTCAGGGCTTAGTATCAATCAACAGAAGTGTCCTACTTAGGGGTTCTATTGCTGTCAAGAAATCCTATGACCTGATCAAAGTAACTTGGGGAGGAACAGTTTTATTAGGATTACTCTTTTATACCACCATTTATCACTGAAGGAATTCAGGACAAGAACTAAAGCAGGGCAGGAACCTGGAGGCAGGAACTGATGCAGAGGCCATGGAAGGGTGCTGCTTACTGGCTTGCTCAGCCTGATTTATATAGAACCTAGGACCATCAACCCAGGGGTGGCCCCATCCATAGTGGTCTGCGCTCTCCCCCATCAACCACTAATTAAGAAAATGCCCACCTCATCTTATGGAGGCATTTTCTCAATTGAGGTTCCCTCCTCACTGATGACTCTAGCTTATGTTGACTTGACATAAAACTATTCCAGCACAGGAAGTGACTCAAGTTCTTCCGGCTGGCCTTCTTGGGTTTAAAAATGCACACTTGGCAGTTATCGACTGGCTCAGGCAAGAATGGCTGGCATGTTATTTCTCGGCAGGATGGCTGTGGGTATTAACGATGCTGGTAGAAAGGGTTTGGGATGTTTTCACTCTAAAGCAGTAAGTGTTCGAGGGCGTACATACATTTAGCTTGACTTATCAGACTTTTCCCAATGCAGACAGGAAGCAAAGCCTAATGTGTGACATCACACATATGCACTCTGATGTTCAAGCTTAAAAATTAAGCAATGTAAGAAGAGTCCCTGTGTGGCTTATTTAGCCATTTGTTCCGTGAACATGCGGCGTGGAGGTATGACTGATAATGGTGTCAGGGCTTTTACATTTAACAGCCAGAGATGAGTCTTTCATATAAGCTGTCTCCTTTTAATGTCACCATTTAGGTGTCTTGAGAAGTTGAACCCTGGCTCCTAGTGCTAAGGTTCCTGGAAACATTTTTGTAGCACTTCCTCTGGACCCGATAATACCGTGGCCATCTTTGATAGTGACACGTCCTTGCTTGTGACTTGGAAGTGAAAATTTTGTAACAACAGAGTCATTGGGAGCCAAGTGGTGGTCAGCTGTGCTTCAGTGGCAGCATGGTTTCAAAGACTGGACACTGACGCTTTCCTGTTACCATAGTAACAATAACAACCTCCTCCTCCCTCCTCCTCTCCCTCCTCTCCCTCCTCTCCCTCCTCCTCGTCCTCGTCGTCTTCTTCTTCTCCTCCTCCTCCTCCTCCTTCTCCTTCTCCTCCTCCTTCTCCTTCTCCTCCTCCTTCTCCTTCTTCTCCTCCCCTCCTCCTCCTCTCCCTCCTCCTCCTCTCCCCCCTCTCCTACCCCCTCCCATCCCTCTCCTTCCTTCCTTCCTTCTTTTTTTTTTTTCCAGCAAACAAAATCTGAGGACTGTTCACCTGAAAACTCAAAGCCAGATGAGCCCGAACAAGGTGCGGTGAGTTTTCTCCACTATCTCTGAGTGGTCCAGTAAAATGTTTGACCAAGCTGCTTACTACCATTATTTCATTTTTAACTAGTTACTTCAGAATATGAGTATTCTGTGGATGTGCAAGATCTGTCAATTCAAAATCAGGCTTCCACATTAAATAATACAAAGTAAGTGATTTTCATTTTCAACATATTTTTTAAAAATTTCGTGGTAACTGTACACATCGATACTTCCAAGCTTACCTGCATCTATAGTAAGTCCCATGTTCATGGAGACATTGTGATACATCCATACATGTATCTGCAAGGTAACTGCCCTGCTTGTGGGAGACAGGATTTTTTTTTTAAATATGAGTGCAATTGTGCAATGATCAATGAACAGTTCTTGGCATATTCATCTTAAATAGCCATCACCTCCACCTAGTGAGAGCTCTCGGCCGCCTCCTTTGCTATTCTAAAACGGATTCCACAGTGTTGCTGATGGCCAGGGGTAGCCCCCTTGATGTGAAGGCAATACTGAAACCATTCTCAGGTCTAGCTGTAACTGTGGACCAAATGGGCCCATCGTACCCTTTCACCTGGCTTCTGGTGACCACCAGGTCATCTCCCTTCTCTGGGTTGGACTGTTCAATCCCACACGGCAGGTCACGTGGTTTATTTCAGTTAGTGGCATTTCCTCCGGTGTCACCCATGCTGAAAATTTCAGGATTTCATCCTTGGTGGCTGAGCAGTATATAGCACTGTGCGTGTGTATCATGTTTTCATATCTGTGTGTTTTTTTTTTTCTGGTGAGCATTTAGGCCGTTGTAAGACTACAAAGTTACACAGTTGACTCTCCTTTGAGTACCACATGCTGACAGTTTAGAGTTTCCTCTAACCTAGCCATTCTCATCCAACTCCACGTGAAGTTTTGGGTAGAACAATTTGAGTTGTAGCAAACCTTCGGAGCTGCCTTGCGGTGGTGTATTTTCCTGCTGCATTTTAGATTGAACACAAGACGGGTGTATGAAACTCAGTTTCCTTCTTAAAGAATGACAAAGCAGGAGCATTTGTAATGGCATTACGATGTAGTATTTTGCAGGGTAGCTTTAGGACACAACATACAGGGGTTACTACAGAGCATGGTGAGAGAGAAGAGAAGAAGATTTAAGTAGCTGGAGAGATAGTGTACTCATGAGAGGGACAGCGCAAGATCTCAATTCTGTGCAAATAGATCTAAGTATTTACCATAACTCCCGGTTTGAGTATCGGTAGGCTTAAAAAGAAACTGGTGCGCCATTTCTCAATTCCTCGTGGGACCTTAAAAAGGTTTTCAAGACGGAGCAAAGAGACAGGACTTCCACCCTGCCTGCTCTGCAGACTTACTGGAAGCTGAGAGAGTGGTGTTGCTATAAAGATAGCTAAATAAAAGCAGGAAGCGAGCAAAGATTCTTCAGGGATGCGGGCTGTTGGTGGCTGATGGAAATACAGAGGCCGCTCAGTAGAGAAAGGTGGGGTCTCCTATAACTGATGTGTGAAATTAACTGAAATAGTATGTGAATGACGGGATATCCTTATGACACCCCCCCCAAAAAAAAAACCCAGCAACACCCTCGAAATGATCTTTAGATCTTTTCATTGTATAAAAGTGAACTAAGCTTGGATTATAGACTTTTACACATAAAACATACTTGGAACAAATACGTGATTTTGCAGGGGTCAGTTTTGAAGGTATCAAACCAAAACCAGCCTGAAAAAACACCAAACAAATGAACAAACAAGAAAACCCCATAAACCGATAAACTAGACTTCGCCCACGCCCTTCTGCTCTTTGAAAAGAAGTCATAGTATGGAAGAAAAGACCAGCCACGGCCTTGTTGAAAACATTTGTAAATATTTGCTTCTGGGCTTGTGGTTGAAAATCTCAGTGGTAAAGATGCAAACCAATGAAGCTACAGGGAAAAGACGTAAGGAAGTTTTGCCCTGAGAAGACATTTACAGGTGGCAGATGAGCTCACGAGAGCCGTTCTGTCCACGCCATGGGGGTATGCGTCAGACGACAGCAGAATGGGTTGTACATCATCAGGATGACTAATCTTAGAACTGCTGTCTGTATGTCACGTTCATGACAGGATGGAGACAACGGTGCCCTCATGACTGCTGGTAGCTTCTTAAAGCGAGGACACCTACCCTCTGGTCCATTCTTCCCATATTCTGTATTTTTCAAGATGTCTGTCAACATAGGTCCACAAAGAGAATGGGCGCAGATATTTACAGTAGCTTTGTTTAGGAAAACCATCAAATAGAAACAATTCAAATGATCATCAGTGGGGTGAATGGATTTTTAGTACAGGATGAATGTCCCTAATCAAATGCCTAGGACAAGGCGCATATATATATATATATATATGTATATGTGTATATATATATACACACATATAATATGTATATGCTGTGTATATATATAC
>NC_141550.1:23420000-23537500 GCF_021556685.1 Rattus norvegicus | reverse complement strand
TTGATTCTGCCAAGACTGAACCCCTAGTGAACATGATTGTTGGGGGGAGGGCGGTAATGGGGGGAGGATGAGGAGGGGTAGCCTATATAGAAGGGGAGGGGGAAGGGTTAGGGGGATGTTGGCCTGGAAACTGGGAAGGGGAATAACAATCGAAATGTAAATAAGAAATACTCAAGTTAATAAAGATTTAAAAAAAAGTAGTTGCTAGAATTCTAAGAGTACCCTACCTGCTTTTGTAGAAGTAGAATGAGGTTGGTTTTCCAGCACCACCTCTGTCTGTTTTATTTCGTAGCTCATAGGCTAAACCTGTGAGTCAGGATAGCCTTTGATACGTGTCCTTTGTTATCTCTGGGCAGTTGGTTCCAGTATACAGCCTGGATTCCGAAAGCCATAGACCACCACATGGCTCCTCAAATAGCACGGTATCTATCTATGACCTGTGGACCTGATCACCATTAGACCACATAATACTCAACTCAGGGTCACGCTACCCAGTCACTGTTCCAAATTATTTATTATGTACATATAATAATATATACTACTATAACCAAAATATTGATCTGAATCTATTTGGCATAGTCAAATTATTTTCCTGAATAGTTTTGATCCATAATTTGTTGAATTCATGGGTGGGAAAAAATCTGTGGATATTGGCAGCTCTTTTTAATGTTTTGTTGAATAGTGCAGCCTGAAATAAGGAGTTATCCATGGTAAACACACCCAAAGAAGACATTCAAATAACTACAACTTCGGTTTTCACCAAGCCCCAAGAAACTCCACAGAATCAAACCTGATACATTTAAACCACACAATGAACAAGAATTCTGTGCTGGGTTTTCAGTGAGGGTGTCAGGCTGACTTTCCCATCCATTGCATCGGATTGCAAGGAAGTAATCTGGGGCAAGGACTAGAGAATGTTTTCTGTTAAGGGAAAGATGAGGGCTGTATTCTTTGAACCATAGAATCACCACGGCAGCAGGTCAGAAAACTGCCTTAGACTGGAAACTTAACGGGCCCACTGTATATTTATTTATAAGAACTGGCAGTGATTAGGAGCCGGCCAAACCCCCATAAGGTCAGCAGAGCGACCAGGGTGGCTTGCTAGGTGCTGGCCCCTGCCTTTCTGATTGGGTAGCTTGTAGGTGGGAGTTGAGGATTTGCTTCTCTGTTGAGTTCCTCTGTCCCTGTTGCTCTGACCTGCACCTCACTTTGGAGGCACCCGGATGTAGCTACCAGTTAAGATTTTACTTTAGTGTTCTTCCAGTTTGGGAGATGTCGGGGTCCTAGTATTTGTTCTTTAATCCAGCAAACCCAATGCTTAGTCTTCTTAAAGGCTATTGAAAATATCGTGGGAGTTTTTGCCATTATGGTTGAGTGTTGTGAATATCAACATTTAATAAGACTGTTACGTCTTAGGCCGAGCTAACACCACTATGGAAAGGCATCCCCAGGAGAAACAATTCCACTCCTCTAAACATTTCTGAGACAAAACTACGAGAAAGTTCTGTGCTGTTAACGCCTGAGGCATCTACACAGAAAATAGGTACTTGGTTTTCAGTTAGTTTATAGTATAAAAAATGTATTTTGGGGTATGGTCTATGAAAGAAACTGCATTTTGATTTTAGAAATTGTGTGTGTGTGTGTGTGTGTGTGTGTGTGTGTGTGTGTGTGTGTGTGTGTGTGTATGACAGCATCCTTATGGAGATCAGAGGACAACCTGCAGGAATTGGTTCTCTCTTTCCATGTGGGTTCTGGGGACTGAACTCAAGCCATCAATCTTGTCACCGTCATTCATTAAGCTACGCCCTGGCTCTGAGGAAAATGTAGAAATCTTTGAATGAGCGACATTGCGATGCTTTCTCTGTTTAATGTTTCCACTCGCAGACTATGGGTGATGCTGAATTCTATCTTTGCTCTGGTGCTTGAGCTCGGCTTGTCCATGAGAGTCTGGCACTCCTCTCTAAGACAGGGAAACACAAATGGCGACCAACCGAAAGGATCGTAAACTTCTAAAAGAACTGGTTGATGGTAGTCTTGCTTTCTGACCCGTGCTTTTGTTTCAACCACTCAATTTTTCGTAGTCACAGAACAAAGTCAGCCACAAATGAGAAGCAGTAATCGGAGTTCCCAATGAGAGAAGCATGAACTGTACCTGGCAGTTAAAGAATTTATGACAGAATTTCCCAAGCTTCAAAAACTGAAGAGGAGATAATACTACAGAACACATCTTGTGAGCCCAAAAGCTCTTCAATATCCAAGCTAGATAGGGGAATGGTTTTAAAAAAAGAAATTACAGATGATGACCCCTAAAGAACATAGATGGTGATACTCCACTGGTGTGCTGGCTAGTTTTTATGTCAGCTTGACACAGGCTACAGTCGTCTAGGAAGGGGGACCTCAGTTAAGAAAATGCCTCCATCAGATTCTCTCTAAGTCTCTAGGGCTGTTTCTTAAATAACGGTTGTGTGAGAGGGCCCCAGATCCCTGTGGGTGGTGCAAGCCCTGGGCAGGTAGTCCTGAATAGCGTAGGAAAGCGGGGTGTACGAGCCACAAGGGACAGACAAACCAAGCAGTGTTCCCACATGGCTCCTCCTTCAGTTAATACCGCCAGGTTCCTGACTTGGGTTTCTGCCCTGATTTTCTGCCTGCCTTGACTTCCCTTTGACGACACACATGTGATGTGTAACCCTTTCCTCTCCAAGCTGCTCTCAGTCACGGTGCTGAATGATAGCAATAAAAAGAGCAAGACACTGTTATACTGACTTCAACAGCACATCATGTGTCGTAATTGTGAGATTCCTCCCCACCCCCAGAATGCAAGGATGATTCAACTTATGAAAATTGGTAAGTGGCATTGTAGTGACTAAAGTAACAACAAGGGCATAAAATTCATAATTGCAGTAGATTCAGAAGAGTATTGGAGAAAGTCTACATCCTTTTAAGATTAAAAAAACTCTCAAAAATTAGATATAGATGGGCTATGCCTCTGCTATTAAAGGTTATGAGTGAGAAGCTTAGATCTCATGTCACATAAAGGGATGAAAAGGTTTTGGCAGAATCCAGAAGAACTTGGCAAGGTGTCTACTGTGCCGTTCGACTCAGTACAGTCCCAGAAGCCCTTGCCAGAGCAATCATCAAGACAGAAATAAAAGGAATGGTTGAAATATCACTTTATACAAAGAGAAACCCCAGAATGTTACCGAAAACCGTTGGAACAAACCAATTCATTAAAATTAAAACGAATATACAAAAAAGAATCGGGCCTTTCCCTGGTGTCTTAAGATTCGAGATGCCTGAACGTAGGGGCTCAGAACCCAGCTCCTCCACAAAGAAGACAGGAGAGACAGATGGTCTACACTGGAGAGGTGAGCTTCATGGTGGGGCCAAGAGACCGACTGCCTCTGGGCTGGGAGATCAGTGTGCTCGAGGATAAAGGGTGTTGCCGGCTGTATGTAGGCTTGTGCCGAGACAGTGGAATAGCTGCTGTCTCCTCTCAATCTTGTGCTGAGCCTAGGCACCTGCTACTGACAGGGTAGGGAGAGGACACCTAGTTTCCCCTGCTGCCACATCTTCAGGAGTTTCTGGAGGATTCTTAAATAACTCCATCCATTCCAGCTAAAAACCCCACCTCTGGGTGAATATGCAGGGAGGGGCTTCAAGAGGAATTTCGACTCGCTTTCACGGTAGTCTCACTGCTGGGCCCAGAGGCTCAAGGAAGGAAGATCGATCACCAGTGTTCCTGCTACCTATGCCCAGATTCTGCTGCTGTCATCATCTAACCATGCACCGCTGTCAGGAGACACAAGGACCACAGAGGGAGAGCCCTGCGTGTAGTTCACGCCATAACCCATCTCAGGCATCGTCTTGATCCACGCCGCTGCTAGAGATCTACCTCTTGGGATCATTATTTAATTGGCCATTTTAAGCCTTTCTGTTTGTGTTTCAAAGTTGCAGTCACTTTGCTAAATTTTTTTCTCTTGTTTTGAATTTTGATTTCTCAATCACTGTTAGATTCAGTTTGGAGACAGTCTAGTTAAGACTTGGATACATTTTCCTCATACGTCTGTTTAATTCTTGTACTCAATCATCGTCGTCATTATTTTTTAAAGAGCAAGACTCTGACGTTCTCTCGCAGACACAGCAGTGGTCTCTGTAGGTTCTGGTTCCCTTACAGGGAGCCTCTCAGATGGGAATGGCTCAGGTGTGCTGGTTGTGTCTTAACCAACAGACTCCTTCCTCTCCCCCCGTCCCCCCCCCCCCGAGCTGGGGACAGAACCCAGGGCCTTGCGCTTGCTAGGCAAGTGCTCTACCACTGAGCTAAATCCCCAACCCCACAACAGACTTTTTGAAGGCACCCTAAACCATGAGAAAGAAAATTAAATATTGAAAGAAACTAAAGGAGAAACTAACATGTCAAAACTAACATGTGGGATGCAGGAGAGAGGGAGCTCTGGGGCAGGGGCTGTCTCTGCAGTTGAGGACACTCTTGGAGTTCTGAGGAAGACCCAGGGTCATTCCCAACACCCACGCGGTGGCTCACAGCCACCTTTAACTTCAGTTTCAAGGATTCTGGCGCACTCTTCTGGCCTCTGTGGGAATCAGTCATCCACATACAGACAGGCAAAAATTTTTTTCTTTTAATAATTGATTTATTCAATAAAGGTGAAGGACACATAAGACATTTTCGTGGTCATAAAAATCTTTTCTGCCATTTTCTTTTTTAAACTTAATGTTTTTATTGATTATTTGGAAATTCCACATAATGCTACCTGATTCCAGTCCTTCCAAGCTCTCTACCCCAATGCCCACCACCTCCTCCAGAACAAAAGATAAACAAGGGAAAAAAAACCAGATCCTATTTGTGTCGCCCATATACTCATTGGAGCGGGGTCAAACTTCTAATGACCAGCCTCTTAAAGAAACTAAGTCCTTTCCCTACCCCACCCCTGCCAGAGGTCACCAACCGCGAAGAGCTACACACTTCAGCATCCTTATCACAACTATAAAATGATATTTATTTTTATTTTATGTGCATTGGGGTTTGGCCTGCATGTCTGTCTGTGTGAGGATGCCAGATCCCCTGGAAGTGTGAGCTGCCATGTGGGTGCTGGGAATTGAACCCAGGTCCTCTGGAAGAGCTGCCAGGGCTCTTAACCACCGAGGCAACTCTCCAGCCCCCTTTACCACAATTTTAAGAGTTTTCTTCAATGGCTTTCTGTCTAAACTGTTTCTTTACAAAAATCTTTTTTAAAAGGAAGAGAGTCTACAGCAATTAGCACTTGTTTTTTAAAAAAATGTTTAAAATAGCCAAGCATTGCATCTCAATCAAGGTCATAAGAAAACCGAGCTCACAATGGACAGATAATTAAAATAGGAACAAAAACATATCAAAAAGGCAGTGAAAGTGGTATTTTAGAAAGATAAAAACAGCTATGCTAATCAACAGAAGAGGATAACTCATGCAATCTGTGATGTGTGCATAATAACCAATACCACAGAAATACAGATTATTACACATAAGCATGTAAAAAACTATCAACAAGTTAGAGGCTTAAAAGAAGCAGGCAAATCTCTGGACATGCTTTCTACCAAAATTGATCCATATGTAGCAAGCACAGGGATTGAAGCAATAATTAAACTGTTTCCTTCTAAAGCCTCGGATAACTCTACTCTTGGACTTTTACTGAATTTTATAAGAATTATAAGTCCTCAAACTATTTTATAAAGCTAAAAATGGGAATTTTTTTCTAATTCCTTTTAAAAAATGGTGTGTGTGTGTGTGTGTGTGTGCGTGCATGTGTGTGCATATATGTGTGGTGTGTGTGTTCATGTGTGTATTCTTGCATGTGTAGGTCAGCAGTTGACATGCAGTGTCCTTTTCAATTGCTTTTTACTTTAATTTGCATGCATACAGGCTGGTCAGATAGCTGGCATCAGGTCTTGCCCTCTCATTGTGACTGCTGCAGAAACTGGGCTAAGCTGGCCCTCGAATTTTGGGAGAGTCTCCTGCCCGTGTATCCCTCCTATATCTCTTATGGGCACAGTAGCACATTTACAGATGTTTGTGCTACATCTGCTCTTTACGTGGGGTCTAGGAATCCAGACCTGGGTCTTCAGGCTTGCATAGCAAGCATTTTTAACTCACCGAGTCACCATTGCGACCTGTTAACCTGCATTGGTAACAGCACTGCTCTGTTACCAAACTGTAAGGACACAACAATCTGCAGGACAGAATGCCCGATGATATACATGAATGCTTAATATGGTAGTAAATCAAGTTAATTCAACATATCAAAGTTTTTTTTTTACCGTTATAAAGTTGTTTTCATCCTAGGGATGCAAGACGCTAGGGTGATTCAGAGGGGGGAAATGTGCAATAGAATTAGCCACTAAGGAAATCAGTGTCAGGCCTATAGTGAGTGGCAGGGGCTACTGACCAATGAGAGAGCACTTGAATAACATGTTGGGTTGATCTTTAGCACACAGCACACCAAACCAAACCAAAAACCAAAGCTAGCTATAACAAGAATCCAACTCACTCTATTTATGATGATGTATTTCAAAATACTTTTGGCAAGGATGTGGCCAATGGGACTCTTAATACCATTGGTGTTCGTGCAAACTAGAGCAGCTCTTACAGAGACCGATTACAAACACTAGCCTTACCATACGGCATAACTGCCCCACGGCTGTGCATGTAACCCAAGGGAATAAATCAGGGCACCAAAGAGACGGACCTTCAGGATGAGGTGTACTGTGCCACACAGTTGCTAAAAATGGAACCAGTCCAGGGAGCCCTGCACAGAAAGATGCTCAGGTGGCAGAAATGTAGCACATGTGTGAAGCCTACCGTTGAGCCACAGAAGAATGGCTTGTCGCCTTTTTTGTCAAAATGGATGGAACCTGAGAGGATTCGTGTGAAGTGAGCCAAACACAGACCAAGTACCATGTCCTTTCTCATCTGTAGAAACTAAATTCTTCTTGACAGTAGAAGTGAGGCTGCTAGAAGTTGGGGAAGGACTGTAGGGCTGGAGAGGCTTGACAGAGGTGGTTGGCTCCAATCAACCCGCACGATTCTGATGTATAAAAACGCCACTCTCCACTAAGATGTGCAATTCATGTTTATTTAAAAATCTGTCACAGCTTCTACTGTAGCCAAGAACTACCTGAAGGAAGATGTGAGAGAACGATCCAGTTTATGACGGGATAAACAACGGGGGCAGACTAAGGAAGTGAAAGCTTTGCACACTGAAGGGGCAAACAGACACTAACAGAAGAAGGTATGGATACACGGAGAGCCCTTTCATCCCCTGGACTGGAAGAGCTGATATAGTCTAAGGATATCAGAGCTCCCAAGAGAACAAACAGTTTACATGAAGTCTTTATCAACTTTCCAAATGCATTCTTCACTGTAAAAGAAAAATTCTAGAATTTGTATGAAGCCTGGAAGATCTCAAACTACCATAGCGGGAAAGAGCTGAGCTCAGAGTCTCGGGACAAACCTCCCTCATTTCAACATATTGCAACTCCCCAGAAATTAAAGTTGGTATATAAAAAAATAAAGGTCGGTTGGTTCAAATACAAACAGCGCACATGTGATCGACTGATCTTTGCCAAGGATGCTAAAGTAAATGATAAGAAAGTGTGCTTAATGAGTGGTTTGAGGGAAAGTAGATATCCACATGCAAAAGAATTAAGACCTTCGGTTTAAACTGTGAACAAAAGTCAAAATGGACTGAATGCCTCATTAGAAACGATTGCAGCATGAATCACAATAGCCATATTACAGAGCTAAACTAGTTGTCCCACAGAGGGACAAAAAATGTGGCAGGGGCCACAAAAATGACTCAGCTGCTAAGATCACTGAATGCTCTTCCAGGGATCCTGGATCCAATCCCCACAACTCACACTGTGACTTACAACTTCAACAACAGCAGTTCCATGAACTCCAATGCCGTCTTCTGGTGTGTGGACATACATGCCGACCAAACACCCATATGTATCAAGTAGATCTTTTTTAAAGACTTGATAATGCCAAGGCCGGGGGATACCCAGGGGGACCCTACCCTCTCAGAGGAGAAGGGGAGGGACCCTGAGAGGGTCCCTGTGAAGGGGAGATGGGTCAGCAATTGGGATGTAAAAAATATTTTTTTAAAAAAATGTATTACACAAGGAAATGTGTTTAATTATGAGGAATTACCTGTCATTTTCTGGCAATGGATGCAATTGGAGCTAATCAGATTAAAACGAGTCTGCAACAAATACCAAATTTTTATTTTTATGTGGGTGTTTTTGCTGCGTGTATACATGTACACCATGTGTGTGCCTGGTCCCCATGAAGGCCAGAAGAGGGTGTCAAAATCCCTGCAAGGGAAATAAACCATGATTGTGAGCTGCCATGGGGGTGCTGGCAATCAAACTGGGGACCACTGGAAGAGCTGCTGGTGCTCTTAATTACTGAACCATCTCTCCAGGCCCTAAACGTTTTTCCTTATTTGTGGGTCCTAGACCTTATAGATACATAAAATTATACGTACATATGACATGAAAATAGAAGCAACTCTGAGGAGCAAAGGGGACAAAGGGGACGAAGGGGACAAGTAGGCAAGCATAGGGAACCAGCTCCCTGACACTGACCTTGCCAATGACTTTCTAGATATGACGTAGACGTAAGCAAGAACCCCATCGACGCACTGCTATACTGCAGGGCATGCCTGACAACTGACAGAGCAGAGGTTTGCATAGAACTGGTTAGGTGTTGATAGTTAAAACTTCTAAGAAACTCTCAGTTTCAGCGTGAAGAGGAATCAAAAATGGACAAAACACCCAAATGTCCACCAAATCTATGAGAAGGTGTTCATTGTCATTAACCTAACCCATAGTAAGTTGGTGGAACAACATAAGTGCGTATTAATAAGTTGGGTGGTTGACAAAAACTGCGGTGGGCACAGGACTCCATCCCATGTTCTATAAAAAGGAAGTTTTGCCTTTTGTGGAGAGGATGGACCTATAGGGTGTTTCATTATGACATGAACCAAGTCAAGAGGCATTGTATGATCTTTTACCCAAACACGTAGAAACTACAAAATTCAAAATCACAGAAGCAGAAAATAAAATGTATACATGTGGGTGGGGAAGTGAAGATGTCCATCAAAGCATGGGGACCTTACATTTTTGGGTGAACAAGTTTGGTAGGTGGTGAATGATAGGCGGAGTCCGATTAATTTGTGATAATCGGTGAATGATGTGCGACTGTATCAAGTCGTTACATACAGGAAAGGGAAAGGAAATAAGGAGGCAACTTAAGTCTGAGGAGAGAGAAGTACAGATGTGCAGAATGGATGCATGGAACGGATGCACAGAACGGATGTGAGCCATAGAGGCTGCTGGGGGAACTGGCCATTCATTTATCTACGGACACAGAAACCCAACAAGCATGCATGCGCTGAGAGACATGGCACTTTTGTTTAGGACCGTCCCCTCTCCTTTAACGAGGAGATCCGATACACAGAACCACCACAGAGTGCTATGTGAATTAGTCTCTTGATCTGTTTACTCAGTGGGAATTGTTTTCTCTAATACTCAGAATTCCAAAGTCCTCATTCGTCCAGCAGTCTGTCTTCCTTGGAGCGCCCGGAAGTAGAGAAAAATGAACCCCAGGTACTACTTATTATTCATTCAATTTTCCAGACTTAAAATCACACTTGCACAAAGCAATTGCTTATTCTTTTAAGAGGGCGGTACAACACCACTGCCTTGTTTTTTAACTGTGTACATCTACACAGGCTGTATTTTGTGTGTCTGTATTTTGTGTTCTAGATTGTGAACTGCGAACCATTCATGGGGAACCGTAGCTCAAAGCACAAGCTAGAAAGCTCGGAACACAGAGGTACTTGAGTAATTCTGTTTTCTTTATCAGAAAAAAAAAAGTGTAATTAATCTGGGCCATTTTTTTCAGATTATTCCAGATTAAAAAAAATCACCGTGCACACATGTTTCTTTCATGCATGTTTTAAAAAAGTAATCCTATTCTTTGATTGGCGTGATCTTCTGGTCCCAGTATTTTCTCTTGATTCCACCTACCCAATCGCTATTCACTCTGAGATTTCTGATTGGGTAGTTGATTTTTTTCAATGCCAATTTCATTTCCACTTGAATTTTCTTCAGTATTTCTATCTTTTTATCGAAGTCACTCATGGATTCTGAACTGTCCTTGTCACCTCCTTCAGCGTGCGTTTGTACTTTCTTGGGTTTCCAGCAGGAGTTTCTTCCTCCCTCTCTAAGTTCGTTCACGTTTGTTCCTACCCTCTTTAAACTTCTTGAATTCTTTGATCAGGTTGATTTTTTTTTAAAGTTCCTTGCCATTGGATTCATCTAGATAATTCTCCTTGGTAAACGTTTCTATAATTCGTGGTATTTGGGGGGAGTCGTGTCTTGGCATTTCATGGTTTGTGTATGTGGACTTGTATCGTTGGTTGTGCACCTGACCAGCCTGTGCTGAGGGCAAGTTTTTGTTTGTGTCCAAGACTGGTTAGCTTCAGACTAGGCCTGAAGAGTTGTAAGTCAATCCTCGGGGTATTTGGCACTGACTTTTGACAGGGTTGATTAAATTCACTGGCAACCAAAAAGCAAGCGAGTATGGCTCTAAACTGGGTCTGAACACAGAAGAGTGATACGGGTGCAAGATCCAGAGCCTACTGTCATGTATGGCAGAGCATGTGAGAGGCTCTTTCTGGTGAGGCCAGATGACATGCCTGGCGGTTGCAAAGGTGGATGCTGCTGCCCCTCTGTCTCGGAGGGTTGGGGTACTGAGGGCAAGCATCTGAGAGGCTCATCTGGTAGCATCTCTACTGTGTGACTCCAGAGAGTCCTGTGTGGGGGATCGGGGAACTTGCCTGGGCAGCTCGCACTGCCGTGAGACTGTCAGTGGGCCTGACCTGACAGAGAGGAGAGGTGGTCTGGCAAACTTACTCAGTTGGTTTACACTCTTGCCCAATTCTGGATGGGCTTGGGCAGGGTTGCATTGGGGCTGACTACCATGTTTGTTTTTTAGTTAATTCATTTGCTGATGAACGTGTAGGCTCATTCTGTGACTTGGTTATTTTGAACGGTGCCTCAAATGGGTAGCCAGGTGTCTCTGGACTTGGGTTCCTTTGGACACAGTCCCAGGAATGGTACAGCTGTGTCATCTGGTAGCTCTGGTCTTAGTGTTTTGAGGGATCTTCATACTGATTTCCACAGTGGCTGTACACATTTACAGTCTGGCCAACAGTGTATAAGGTCACAATCCTGTCCTCACAGTATATGCTGTTTGCTTGGTGACTGAGGTGAGGCAGAATTTCAGTGTGTTTTTTAATTTGCATTTCTTCGATAACTAAAGCTGTCACATGTTTTTTCCAATATATTTATTGACCATACATGCTTAATTTTTGAAAACCATCTGTCCAATTCTTTGCTAATTTATTGACTAGATTTTTTTGCATATATTTTGGAGTTGTTTATTTTTTCTAAACACTTGTCCTCTGTTGGATAGAGGACTGAAAGAGATATTCTCTCATTATATAGGCTGTCCCTCCATTCTGCTACTGGTTCCCTCTGCCACGCAAAAGCCTTTACATTTTATGTGATCTCATATATCAATGCTCACTATGACTTTGTAGGCAACTCACAGACTTCTTTACAGAGAGAGTCCTTTATAGAATTCTTGCCCCATCCTATTTCTTGAAATGCTTCCTTTCCCCCGTGTTTTCCTTGAGCAGTCTTAATATTTCAGATCCTAGAGTGACACTTTTCGTACATTTCACGTTGATGTTTATAGAGTGACATTTAAGGATCTGGTTCCATTCTTCTCTGTGTGTACCCACCCCCCTAGCACCAAGTGTTGAAGAAGGTACCAAAAAGCAATGTGCAGTGATTCAGGCAGTCCCCATCACACTTCAGTAACACTCTCCAGAGAAATGGAGGAGAGCTCATAAGGATGTCATAGGGATACACAAAAGACTTAAACCACAAAAGCAAAGCCACGCAGGAGGAGGAGAAAAGCTGAAGGCACCACAGTGCCTGGCTTCAAATAACTCCACACAGTAACAAAACAGCACGGTACCGATACTAAAACCTAACCGACCAACTCTCCAAACAACCAACCAAACACACACACACACACACACACACACACACACACACACACACACACACAAACAAACAAACAACCATAGAGGCCAAAGGAATAGAGGAATCCCAAACAAACCCAGAGCTTCAGCCATCTGGGGGTATTTTTGTTGTCCACTGCCCTGGCTCTATTTAGAACACTGCCTCTAACGAGTCTGTACCTCGTGAAGCAGAGAATTCCTAAACATGACTGAGTGCATCAAACGGATGCCTGTGGCCACGTCTTCCTTCAGGCATCAGTGGACAGCAGCGCTTTGATTCTTAGGCCGTGCTCCATCCACCTGCCAACAGTTGGTAATTAGTAACGAGAAGGAGATGAGGTGCATCCGGGCTGTATCAGAGTCACTAACTGGCAAAAAGAGGCCCTGGGCCAGGGAAGCACATAAAACAAATGGTTGCAGGGGTACCTGCCCCAAAATGTGCCAGCTACAAGGAAACCCCTACATCTAAGACAAGGCAACCTGATGGAATTGGAGCTGGAACTGTGTCTAAGAGCCCAAGGGCTGGGACTAACATTGTGTAACAGTTTCTTCAGGACAGGGCAGAGACATTGCTCCCGTGAACTTTCACATCATGGCTGTCTGCACAAAACCTGCAAAGAACACACCAACTGACACCCAGCAGAGGTGCAGGGAAACCTTACATGGTCCACGCTAGGTGAAGAACTGCTGGCAGTCAGTGGCTGCTGAGGGAGGGAGAAACACTTCAGTGATGAGACCCCAAACCCAAGGAGTTAGCCCCAAAGGCACGAAAGCAAATGTAATACTAACTGGACTTAGTAGGATGTGCTGGTGTGTGTGTGTGTGTGTCTGTCTGTCTGTCTGTCTGTCTGTCTGTCTGTCTGTGTCTTTCTGTGTATTTGTATGTATGTATGCGTGCACATGTGAATGTGTCTGTCTCTGTGTGTATCTGTCATGTGTGCATGTGTGTTTGTGTATCTGTCTCTGTCCCTCTGTCTCTCTGTCTCTGTCTCTCTCTCTTTGTCTGTCTGTGTGTGTATTTGTATGTGTATATGTGTGTGTGTCTGTCTGTGTGTCTTTCTGTGTGTGTATTTGTATGTGTATATGTGTGTGTGTCTGTCTGTGTGTCTTTCTGTGTGTGTATTTGTATGTGTATATGTGTGTGTGTCTGTCTGTGTGTCTTTCCGTGTGTGTATTTGTATGTGTATATGTGTGTGTCTGTGTGTCTTTCTGTGTGTGTATTTGTATGTGTGTATGTGTGTCCATGTGAATATGTCTGTCTCTGTGTGTATCTGTCATGTGTGCATGTGTGTTTGTGTATCTGTCTCTCTGTGTATGTCTTTCTTCCTCTCTCTCTCTCTCTCTAGAGTTTATGAGTGCAAGAGGGGGTGTGTTGGGAAGTGCAAGAATATCTGGCTGGGGAGAGGGATGTGGAAAGACCTACATCATAGGGCGCAGACATGGTGGACATACATGTGAGGTCCACAGACAAAAAAGAGGACAAGATACGTAGGACAGGAAAGAAGTACACACACAAATGGTTCGTGACACTGCTGTTTACATTTAGAGACACCCGATGGGAGTGCTGTTGCCCTAAAGCAGTCAAGATTAGAAGATGCTCCAGGATCCCCCATTGTGGCAGGTAATTCCATACACTCAGGGGTGTGATGGGTGTGTCTGTTCTTAATGTACTAATGAGAATTACAAGAGCTACATTTTAAGGTCACCGGGGCTGCAGTCAGCCTATGGGCTAAGCGTTTTGTTCTTTCTGAGATAAACAAATTATTGCACAAATTGTGGATAAAAGCAAGCACTAGCCTCCTCTAGAACTTTGATTTCTGCTCTGTAGCTCTTCTTCAAGACCAGCAGGTTCTAAAACTAGAGCTTCTGCTTAGCTGGTAGTTATTACATTTGTGTGCACACATAATTTATAATCAAAGCAAGTGATAGATCATGTCTGTGAGCTTGGCTAGATTTCTGGATGAACAGTACCATAGATTTTGAAATGAAGGGCTCCAAAAAGGCAAACTGGGAAGCCCAGAGGCACAAGATAGTCATGATTTGAGATAACCTGGGTTAGTCATGATTTGAGATAACCTGGGTTAGTCATGATTTGAGGTAACCTGGGTTAGTCATGATTTGAGGTAACCTGGGTTAGTCATAATTTGAGGTAACCTGAGTTCTATTCTGGAGCTGCTGCTGGGTGCTTGCAGAAGTCAGGCGGTGTCAATGTTTCATGAGAATCCTAGAAGCACCTACCATGGTTTTCTGTAAGGAATAAACAAGTTGGTGAGAGAAATTCTTTAGAACACAGACCTTATATGCCTAGCTAGGTAAGTCTGAGATTCTACGGCAGGCCATCCTCCCTGACATAAGCTGTTATATCCTCTGTTATTTACTTATGTACACACATGTGCATGTTATGCATGCAAGAAGGTTGGAAGACAACTTTCTGGTGTCAGTTCTCTCCTTATATAGAATCCAAAGATTGAACTTACGTCATCAGGCATGATGACAAGCACTCTTACCCACTGAGTCATTACACTGTCTTTCGTGTTGTGTGTTCCTAACAACTTCTATAACATCCAAGCCGCCTTCTTAGACACATTATCGATTGATCTGATTTAAGGTGCTGAGAAAGTTTGGATGAAATGAACACTTGACAGGGGGAAGGGTTTGCTGGGAGGTAGCATGAGATGCCTACCTTACTGATTCAGTATGAGTTAGCTAGCTAGTATGGTCAGGGTCAGTCATGATGCAGAATCTAATGCAGATAGCTAGTTGGGGGAGTCTGTGGTTTACATTTGTGCTTCTGACAAGTTGTTGTATCCTCTGGCAAGAAGAGACTAAGCGTGTTTACTTGAGCATATTTTTTTTAGTTATTGTTAATATTTTATTTTTGTTTATCAGACATTTCTACTCCATCTCAAGAAGATGTGCCAGAAAACACAAATAGTTCTGCTTTAAAAATGGCCTTTGAAAACTTCACTAGAGATCTGAAAAGAAAATTTGAGGTACCAGTCCACTAATGCAGGAAATGTGGAACAAGCCAGACAGACGCTGCATGACGTCACCTTTATAGGTGGGATCTAAGAGAGCGGAAGTAGAAGAAAGAGCATAGGGGTGGTTACCAGAGGCCAGGGAGAGGCTGGGAAGGGACAGGTACTGGTCAGAGGGCACAAACGGACTGAGAAATCTCTCTAGTTCCCATATTTCTACTTTGTCAACTGTATCTCTCAACAGAGCTGGGCAAATGCAACAGAAAGAGAACCCGGCTCATTCTGACTTTGCCACATTCCTTTCATTCTCTAATAGTACGCTGTCCTTCATGTATGACGAAGGACATACATGAAGTATGTATGAGGTCCCCTAAGCATGAGGGGTACCTTCATCCTGGCTGTGGTCACTGACTTTATTGCCATTCTGTTGGCAATATTGAATGGATGAGACTACTCCCTGTCTGTTCTTGCCAGTGGGACCAAATGGTCTTGGCTCAGACCCACTGGTGGCATTCTGGGAAGACCATGGTTGGACCACAGTGCCAGGCAACTAGATGAGGAAGGAGAGGACCTTGCAGGGGAGCAGACTCTAAGACACAGTGGGAGGGGATGTGGGGTGGTATCTGTTTAATAACAGCAGATCTTTGAGACACTGGGTCTCCATCTTAACTCTGGGCTGCACATCAGAGCAATGTCAGGTTTCTCTGATTTTGTCTTATTGTTGGAAAGTCCCTAATGACTTCTGTTCTGTATCGGCACATTCAAGAAAAACATCACACCCAGCCCACATCTCTCTAACTCAGGAGACCCCCAGAGTCTTGCTTTGGGCAATAAGCCAATGCATAATGGACATGTGTCCCTACTTCTTGGTGCTTTGCTATCAATAGCATGAATATGGGGTTTTCTGGCTTCTCCCACCCTTTATAGTACTAAGCCAGAGGCAATGCCTGAAGTGTACACAGGTGATGCCCTACTGGTCTCTCAGCAGGAATGCTTCCTGTGAGCATCACCGTATGCGGGTGGTGTCTTTTGAATAAACACTCAGCTTATGTGTCATGTTTACCACAAACGCTCTCATTTTGTTTCTGTGTTAATAGCTTAGGCTCAAGCAGAGGGAGATTCCACTCTCTTCAGAAAAGGCAAAGGAAGTGCCAGCTTGCCTAATCAGACTTTGGAACCAGATACACACATGCAGGTAACTACTCGAAAAGCAAACCATGGGGGTGAAGCAGCACCTGTGACCATGACCTTGAGGTTGAGGAGATGGTGTGAGGAGATGTGAGGCTTCCTGTATCTCTGAACCTTTATGGAGTCTGGTTCTCCACCTATAAGATGAAATCCGGAACTCAGCTCTCTCCTTCAGTTTCTTAATGGACTACCTGTGAACGATGCTAAAAGATGCTCATTGAAAGAGAACCCATTTGCAAAGTTGGGGCAAACCTGTGGCGCTGGGAAAACAGACGAGGTGAAGTGTGGTATATCCAGCCCACTGTCACCCAGCCGTGGGAAGACATTTGCTTTTAGTTAAAATATAATTATACCACAACCCCCTTTCTGGTCTTAAGCCCCTCCCAAATACTCTCCCTGCAAGGCCTTCCATGTCACCCCTCTCTCAAACCAAACCACTAGTCTCTTTCTCTTGGATTATTGTTACACACACACACACACACACACACACACACACACACACACACACACAGAGAGAGAGAGAGAGAGAGAGAGAGAGAGATTGATTGTTGTGTACTTGAACATAACAATACATGCACTAAAAATGGATGAGCATTGAAAACATTATTCTACAAGTAAAAAGCCAGGCTCTTAGAGGGTAAATATTGCATGAGTCCACTTAAATGAGGAGCCTACCAGAGTGAGTAGAAATTTCTAGAGACAGAAAACATCACAGAGGCTATGGGGGGGGTGTTGACTGTTAATTATTTAATAGGCATAGAATTTTTCTCTCGTGGTGGGAAACCTTGAAGGTTGAGTAGCCGTGAGGTGATAGACCACCATAAATATGCACAGAGCTTGTCCTCTTAACCACGGTTAGAAGGGAAATGTTTATGTTATATTGAGACGAGAAGATACGGTACACAGAACGCCCTCATGACTATGTCAGCAGGGAGTACCAGGCGCCTACATTTCAGAGATGTGAAGGAAGCGGAAGTGAGAGACGGGTTTCTATGAGGTTAGAGTCAGTTCAGAACAGCTGCTATGGAAGCGTTCTTTGAGATCTTAGAAACAAAGATTCCAGTGGCATGGAGAAGACTGGAGAGATTGCTCTGTACTGGAGAGAATGACTCGAAGTGGAGGTGGGGGAAGGAATTTTTGCTTAGCTAAACTTCTTGAGATTAGAATGCATTATTTGAGTAAAAATTATAAGAAGTTTTTGTACATATGCAATGGCCAGACAAAACCATGGAAGGCTCTGGATTTGACAAATTCTTACTGTATCTGAAGGGCTCTACCCTCAGCCATGAATCCACTCAGCTAAAACACACTGACTAATAATTCTAGGTGCTTGCTCTATGCTCAGTGTGAGAGAGCACTGAGAGCAGCCAGCTGTGAGGTAGCGCTCTGATTATAAATAGATACCTGAGGGAGCCAGGCGTGTAATTCCATGCACTGTTAGAACCTGAGGCAGGAAAGTAGCCATGATTTCGGGCCAGTCTAGGATACGTAATGAATTTTGGATCAGGCTGAGATTGTAGACGAGGACCCTGTTGTAATAAAACTAGGTACTCATGTATGTGTGCACACACACATATGTTTGGGGGGGATTTAGTCTGTGATTAATAGGCCCTGTTTCTCTGGGCTCTATGGAAGAGGGAAGGTATCGTGGTAAGAACAGGAAGTAGAGGAAACTGCTTACCTGACAGGAAATTGAAATAAAAGAGTCCCAGATCTCACACCTCCACTAGGCCCCACCCCCATCACTTTCCAACAGTACTGCTCTCGAAGAAAGATTTTAACATTCTACATGCAAGGAAGCAGAAACCCACAGTTGCTCTTGTTTATATGGAACATTGAACCTAAAGGAGAAGAGAGGCAGGTAAGCCATTTATATAGCACAGAATGACACCAGACACAGTGTGATGACTGTTGGAAAATCTGAAACTAAAACACAGAGGTAGGAAAGGTGAACCTACCCAACCATAGCTCTCACAGCCGTGCAAGGCCAGAGAGAGGATGGAGAACAGAGGTAGAAGGGAGGAAGGAGTACCCAGTCTCCTTTCCTGAAGCCATCTGTCCTGTGTGGTGAAGTTATCGATGACCTAGTGGCTGGCTCTTGGTTGCTCTCAGGGACTAAATGAAAGGTCACCGAGTTTCTGGGATTGGGGATCACCGAACACGAAAAGGTGGGAAGAGCCAAGGAAGGCACCAACATGTTTGTAAGGAAAGACTGTCTGGTTCTCTTGGGGACCATTCTGTCACACACAATCGGTCCCACTGAAGTTGGCTGCTTTCCTGTTTGGCAGACAGGACAAGCTGGAGGGGTTTCACAGCTCTGTCCTTCAGGAGCTGGGCAGCTTGGAGAAGGATCTTCAAACACTGGAATGCCTCGAGAAGGATGCTCTGGCAAGTTTACTGTTTGTGCTGTCCCTGGGATGAAAGAGAGGACCTCTTCTAGGCCAAAAAGCATGGATTGTTTAGTCAAAACCTCTTGTTTCATTCCAGGAGTTTTGGGAGAGACAGTCGGCCGACTTGCAATCCTTTTGTGATCAGCAAGTGTGGAGGTACTATACAACTATTCTTTTAAGAAGTATCTTTTGTTGTTGCCTTGATGTTTCTTTGTTAGAGACCGGTTTCAATATGGAGCCCTGGCTGTTCCAGAACTCACTTTGTATTCCAAGCTGGCCTCAAAGTCACAGAGATCTGCCACTGCCACCTTCCATGTGCTGGGGACCCAAAGTGTATTGTCACCATATCTGGCTCATTATAACTTTTCAAAAATATAAAATATTTATTATGTGTGTATTATAATAGGGGGTATGTTTGTGTGCTACCACCTAGTTAGGGCTAATTTCCTGAGGACAGTTCTCCCACCTTTAAATGGGTTGCGGGGACCAAACTCAGGTTGCCAGGGCTGCAGAGCAAGCATCCTTATCCGCTGGACCATCTCACGCCCCTGTTGGGACATTTTCCTGGAAGTCACCTTCTCTTGTCTGCCTCTCATTCCTGCTGGTCCTCTCCCTCCCAGTAACTAGTCTCCCGCTGCTTCCATATCTCCTGACAGGAACGAGGGTGAGGAGGTTGTTCACGGAAGCACAGACACTGGTCAGTGGCTCCCAGCTGTCTTTCCCCACTTCTCGTATCTGCCTTTGCATCCTGTAGCTGCCAGGAAACAGAGGTTGCAATAATGAAAAAGGCAAACAATGTGTTCATGTTCTTCCCACTTTATCACAGGACCTCTGACTCCTTATGACACTTCCCAGACCACACTCTGAGAGCAGCCAATGAAAAGCAACTCTGCTTTAAGCCTCAGAGAAGGCTTCTAAAACACGACAGCCTCATTTATTTTAATTACTCCCGTTCCCAGTCTAGGCAACCATTTCTTCAGTTAACACTTAGACAGTAATTGCTGTAGCAACGAATTTAGAGTTTGGGTTTCATTGAAAAACACAAGTGTTATAGGGATATGTTTTCACTGGGATCCCAGCTGTCAGACATGGGGCTGCTTCAGACTGTCCACAGCAGCTGCCTCATGCTTTGGCGGGGACATGGTTTTCCCAGCTGCAGGCAGCTTCTGTGATTGTTTAATGTGTGGAATTCTGGGGACTTTTCAGAGGGTACATAAATGCTAAGACCCCATGTGTTGGTTGTTGGTTGTTGGTTGTTGGTATTTGGTTGTTATTGGTCACAGTATGTTAAGTGGTTGTGTGCATAGAAGAAACAACCGCAAGAGGAGATTAGATATCCTGATGGCAAAGATTAAACTTGCCCCAAGGAACTCAACACCTCTGATCAGCAGGAAGTAGCCTAAGGACCCCTTTCCAACCCTTGACTTTATTCAGAGATCTCTTTCCTTTCCCTCCGTGCTTTCGCCTCTAGTATCAGGAGTTTGAAAGGGAGGAAGAGAAAAGGAACCCACAAAATAGCCAAAGATGGTTACGAAATATTCTTTACGTTTATCTCCCTTTGATCCAGCTCCTTGCTGAATTTAGAATGTCTCTCTCTTCCAAATGTACTTTCTTAGGCTGTAAAAATATAAATCAGCTTTTTCTCCAGGCCACTTAGTGCCCAACACAACAACTCTGAGGCCAATTAGTTATTACTAAATGCCTACGTCACAAGGTCTGGCTCAGCCCTTGACTAGCTCATAACCCATCCAGACCATTCTGTGTCCTCCAGTTGGTTAGTTGTTGCCGCTTTCAGTTTCTTGCCTCCAACTCTGGGCCGAATCTCTTTATTCTATCCTGAGTTCAGCCGCCTGCTAGTTTATATGCCTCTCCCTTGACTTCCTGGGCATCTCTCCCTTTTATTCTCGCTATTTCCCAGAATCCCCTCTCTTCCTGCCTGTGTCCCACCTCCTATTTCCTGCCTCAGCTCATTGGCCATCGGCTTTTTTATTGACAGGTGATGCTGAGAAGAGATTTTTTTTCCCCTACATTAAGTTTTTGCTTTTATTCTCTTTTCTTTCTGAGGCATAAGAAAACTGCTTCCCCTACCCCCTGCCTCCCTCCAGGCTTACAAGTGGCAGATAAGAATACTGCTTTGAGATCCTACCAAGTGATAACTGGGCTCCCTGCTCTAGACTGAGGGTTCAATGTTTAATATCCCTGTCAGAGGTTAGTTCGCTCAATCAAGATCACACAGGTATCCAGTGGCTGCTCCTCTGTCAGGTACTCATCTCAACAATGGCATTCTCTCTCTTCCTAGGACATGCTCAAAGGAGATTACTTCCACCTCTAGCCTACAGCTTTGAAGAGTAAAGGATCCCGGGCTTTGAGGGGTACTTGTAAAATACCCCATGGGTGTGGACTAGTGGTATTGATAGAGACAATTCCTAAAACAGACTTGGGTGGAAAATATATGATGCTTTATGTTGATAACCTGGGTTGCCGCAAACCCTCCTTGGGCATTGTCAGCCTGCAGAATAAC
This sequence comes from Rattus norvegicus, assembly GCF_021556685.1. Lineage (NCBI taxonomy): Eukaryota > Metazoa > Chordata > Mammalia > Rodentia > Muridae > Rattus > Rattus norvegicus. The sequence goes on along the minus strand of NC_141550.1, from coordinate 23,516,274 downwards.
TCGGCGATATGCACACAGTTGCATGTTTTCAATGTCCCTAATGTGAATGTAATAAGTGACGGACCAATTTCTTCCAGGTTTGACCAAACTCGTTTTAATAAGAAAAGCCAGAGCTTGGCTTTATGACGGCACCCTCAGGTAGGCACAGATGTTGACATTGTTCAGTCCTTGAGAAGCGAGGTGGGAAGAGGCAAGCCCTGAAAAACCCTCGTGCTTTATGTCACCTTTCTGCTATGAGCATCCTCCACACCTAGGATTAGGCCCCAAGTTCAGCCATTCAGTTTTTATAATTGAGTGTTTGCATTAAACACAGAGACATAATGGCTGATCAGCATGTAGACATAGTCCTACCATATCAAAAGAGAAGTCCTAAGGCGGGGCGATGGCTTACTGAGAGTGAAAACCTGAGTTCAGTTCCTGGAATCCACATGGTGGAAGGAAAGAATCCTAAAATACACACACACACACACACACACACACACACACACACACACACACAATTATATATACACACACATACATACACACACAATTGTCCACACACACAATTATATATACACACATACACATATATACACACACAATCATGAAATTTAAGACAATAACAACTTGAGACTAGACAGCACGAGAAAGATAGCTCAATGGTTAAGAGCTCTTCTAGAGGACTCGGGTTCAATTCCCAATACCCACAACCCATCAATACCTCCAGTTTCCTTCTTCTGGACTCCTTGGGCACTGCACACATGTGGTGTGCAGACACACATTCAAGCAAAACACTCGTACATAAAAATATCTATGTAATTAAGGGGCCATCTACAAAGTAACTTCGTGTTTGGATAAGTACATTAAGTCTGGTAAGTTACAGCATATGGAGAATATTCATATATAGCTTAGCTTGCCTAAGCATGCTCACCAGTGTCCATTCTCTCTGCTTTCTTCCTAACGCCTTAGCATAGAACTGAAGGGCTGTGTAAAGACTGTGATCCCCCACTACATCAGAGTCACGGACATAGCTCTCAAAAAGCAATGGTCTTGTTGGCTATGAGTTCCAAGGGTCCAAGATGTGTGGTGGCTGCAGCTTGACTCTTGCTCTTTTCCATTTTCTTTTCCACCAGGGGCAGCAGCCTGAGGAGGAAGATGGAGATGGAGTCTGGGGTGCTGGAGGCCAAGAACTGTCCTTCGGAACTACACTCGGCAGCAAACAGCCCTTCGGAGCTGCTGAGCTAGGACAGGATAAAGAGGGTTCGAAGCTCTCCCGCTGTTTGAAGAAACTAACTTTCCTCTTCAAACTTGGTCCAGTAATAGAAAAATCCAGGATGCTTAGCAATTCTGAGTAGCTTACTTTTCGTTACAGTTTTTAAAGTAAGTTTTATTTTATTTGAAGAACGCCTTCAGGTTTTGTAGAAACCAGAAATTCAGCAGCACTGGCGTAGAAATTATTTCATAAACCCCCATAAAGGAAAAGTAATCTGAAAATGGATGAAAACCACTGGGCATGAAGTTCTAATGGGGGAGGTTCCTTTGCTCTTTAGATACCTCCATTTCTCCAGACCTCTACCCAAAGTGCATGCTCAGCTGAGGAGAAATATTTCTCCCGAAATCGCTACTACATTTGTCTGCAGAGGGCTGCGTATACACTGGGGCATTTGGATTCATTTTAGAGAAATTAAAGTCCGTATAATTTAAGTGCCCTTACAAAGTCTGGCGGCATATGGTTGGATATGTAGAGACTGTGCATTGAGCAGTGTGTTCTCGTTATAACACAGTGAGTTGTTATAGCTAGCATATTAGTTTTGTAGTTTTCTCCCTAATACAAACATATGTAACCCTAATTGAATTTAGTTTTTTTTTAAAATAGCATTTAGTGCATTGCCATAACGTTTTGCTTGTAAGAGCATACAAACAATTCAAAATAAAATCTTTCAAAGGGGATCAGTTAATGAGGTTAATTAATCTCACTTCAGGTAGACACACCCTGTTCGAGGCTCATCCCTTCTGATGACACTATTTTGTGGGCTTCACCTCGGTTCCTGATGACCTAAGGAGTACATGTGACTTCTGTAACTAGGCAGCCCTCATTTGAGCACTGTTCTTTAGAAAAGCCTTGTTTAGCTCACACGGAAGAAGCCAGAATATGTAATGAGACTGTAGATGCTAAGGACTTATCTGAGGAGGACACAAGGGCATCTAGGTGACCCTGCATGTGCCACACTGTGAGGAATAACCGACCCTGGCAAAGTCACAAGGAAAGGGTGGTCATTATTACTAGATAATCAGGAACAGCTTTCTAGAGGAGAGAGGCTATTTTGAAGTAGGTCTTTCAGGATAAAGGAATGGTTTTTCTTAGGATGCAGAGAGAGAAATGTGGTTACAGAAACCACAGCAGAAAAATTGATTTGCTCAAGGCCATCGGTCTACAGAGTATTCTAGGGAAGGAAGTTTGTCTGGGTCCACACTAACCTTCCTCCACTCACATGACCGGGAGGACTGGTTCTCTGGGTGGGAACATCTGGTAGGGAATGGTTACGTTAACTCAGTGGCTCAGGAAGTCGAGAACGTAGGCAGTGGAATCCAGTATATTGGGAGAGGCCATTGCCAGGATGAAGGCTTTGAGGACGAAGAGCTTTCTGAGTATGTTAGCTACTTTCCCATTGCTGTGAGCAAAGTGCACAACAGAAACGGCAGGCCGACTTCAGCTAGTGTTACAGGATTCAGCCTGGTGGGAAGAACATGGTGTGAGTTCAGTGTCAGATCTGCTCTTCTTGCGTACAAGAGAGGAATCAGCATCTAGATTATGAGCCCCTCAGAGGGATCCTTCAAAGGCCCATGTCTAGTGGTTTCTATCAGATAGGTTCCACCAAGGTTACCACAGTCCCATAAAATGGTGCTTCTCAACCTTCCCAATGCTGCGACTCTTCAAAGTTCCTCATACTGTGGTGACCTCCACCATAGAATTGACTCATTGCTTCTTTATAATTGTAATTTTGCTACTTTTATGAATCATAATGTAAATACCTGCATTTTCCAATGGTCCTAGGTGACCTCAGTGAAAAAGTTGTTCAGCTCCCAAGGGGTCATGACCCACAGGTTGAGAACCACTGCCCTAAAATAATGCCACCAGACAGAAGACAGATGTTCAAAACATGGATCTGCGGGGATGTTTGAGACTTAAACCCATGAGGGGAATGGAGACACACAAGAGCGACAATGGTAGGTGAGAGAAAGAGGCTGCATAGATGGAAGATGGCCAAGAAAAAAAATGAGCTTGAGCACTGGGGGCCATGTCTTTGTAAAATCCCACCGAGTCTGCTCTGAGCCTGATGGAAGGTGCAATGTTGATATTGCTGTGCCCGCACGGGAATGTGGTTCTGATGGGATCAACTGAATTAAACACTCACAGCTCATCACGTGCGGTGTCTGCCCTTCCATCTTCTGCATCAGCTTTTGTATTCGCTCTGTCCTAACGACCCTTCTCACTGCTTGGCATTCCTCCTGGCTTTGAGCATCTAAATGTAAGCCAAGTAGTTCAGCCTGGAAGACCCTATCTTCTCTGGGACCCTCCCACCCCCAGATCCCACACCATCCCCTTTCCGTGCTAGGAGAGAATGAAGACAGCCCTTCCCAAGGCTCAGGGCTCTTGGGAAATCTCTGTGCAAAGATTGGAACCTATATATGAGCAGAGTGATTATACAGGGGAGTGTGTTTTGAGATTTCTGGGGTAACAGGAGCCAAAGCTGCCTCGGACCTGTCTTTGCTTCCTCCTCTCTAACCTACCTGGTCCTTACCCCCTCACTCTTTAGACACAATGTGAACAGTGGCATAGAATTGCCAGCCCAGTCAGGAATATGGATTCGGTTTTCCTAGTGAGTTCTTGTGTGAGTCAGGTCAGACTGAATCCTGACACAAGGCAGACAGACCGCTGGCTGATGTGGAGATGGCTTTCCTCCGCCTCCTCCACCACTTCTACACTTCACTGTTTGAGACAGTGTCTCTCATCAAGTATGAAATCAGGATGCTTCTGAAGAGCAAACTAAATGGTCAACGGAGTGAGCTGGCCAGTGAGCCCCTGAGGTCGGTCTTTCTGCACCCCAGTGCTGGGGTTATAGAATTAGTTACTGCTTACTGTGTATGACTTTAAAAGGGTTCTGGGGATCTGAACTCGGCTCTCTATGCCTGTTCAACTTTACCCACAGAGCACGTATTCATCGGGATAATTTTGTGTCTCTGCTACGATGCATAACACTATACAACATTGATTTGATGAAAACCTTATTAACAAAAATGTTAAATATGACATTTTCAGAGTTAATCTAAAAATCTGTAAACTAGCTTTGAAAAATAAAGGCTTTGGTAGGACTTGGATGTACAATGTTTCCCATAGGCTAATGTGTTCCAAAAGTTGGTTCTCAGCTCAAGACATAATTGAAGGAGGTTGTAGACTCTTGTGACTTTTTGGGAAATGACTTATACTGCTCCACCTCATGGCTAAGCCACATTTACTAAAGGCCAAGGAACATTTAGGTGACTGTGGTCTGTAAGCGTGAATGTTTCCCTACCTGTCTCAGAAAGGAGCTCAAATATGTGAAGGTCATCTGACTTGGAAAAAGGCCTTCAACAATACAAGTGCATGCTGAAACTTTTCTTTAAATGAAGTGTTAAAGAGACATTAGGTATTTATTATAAAACAAGTCTTTTAATTTGCAGTAGCTAATTTATCACAGAAACATTGGGTATATATTTTTTGAGACAGCCAATTTTTCCAGGAACCAACCTACTCTAGCCTAAAGTGGCTTTAACTCAGAGACATCCTCCTGCGTCAGCTTTCTTTATGCTGGGATTTCAGGGATGTGTCCCCCTTCCTTGCCTTTTTGTATTAAAAACAAAGTTTTAATGAGGTTTTCCCACCCACAGCTTAAAACAGTGAAGTGAAACGAGGCTCTTTAAAATGTTCACCCTCTCCCTAAAATCTAGTCCCCACTCATTCCAAGGTCCTTCTGCCCTCCCCACTCTTGCCTTCTTAACTCCATGGCCCTAACCATTTCTACCTTGGAATGTAAGTCACTTGAGGTCAGACTTCGAGCATAACTATTGAGGCTACTTCTAAGCTGGTGCCTTGGGATCTTCATCATGGTGGAGAATGTAGTCTTTGGGCTGACAAACACCAGACTGTGGCCGTTTCAGCTCCCGAGAAGAAATTGCCACTGACACTGCAGGTGCCTAGGATATCAGTAAACAATGTCATGTGGGGGTTGGGGATTTAGCTCAGTGGTAGAGTGCTTGCCTAGAAGCACAAGGCCCTGGGTTCAGTCCCCAGCTCCGGAAAAAAAAACAAAAAACAAAAAACAAAAAACAAAAAACAATGTCATGTGTGCTCCCATTGCATAGTGAAGCATGCTGTGGAATAGTTACTCTACTATAGTAATATAGTACAGCAGGGTCTATTTTTATACTCTATAGTAAGTTTTTACTAGTTGCAGCCTCTGCTTATCTGATTGTTATTAAATTTTCCTCATGAGTAACCAGCTTTTGATAGTTTAACTGGGTATATAAATATTACGTTAATAATATTACTTTATTTGAGCCAAATAAGAAAAATTGCAACTCTGTTTAGTGTAAAAATCAATTTATTATACAACAATCACACAGAATGCTTTTCATCTAAAAGAAAAATGGCTTCTGTCTCCCTTTCCACCCGAGTCATGATACTGTGTTCTTCAGATGCCATACTTTCAAAGGAAAACAAAAAGTCCCCAATTTCCAAAGAAGCGACCTCTACTAACATTCTTAAATGACACAGGAATGTTCGGAAGGACTAGAAAAGAATGGTGTCTGACATACAAAATGCTATTCTGCCCATTTTGGTAAAAAAAATAATTCTCTGATGTGGGAAGACAGGAACTTATCCACCAATATGTATAAATATAATTCTGATGGGTTGACATTTTCTATGCTTAATTCACTCAGCAAAAATTCCATTTTATTTTAAAAATTGGGGAAATTAAGGTATTATAGTATCCAAGCACTTTCGTTCTCATGAATAAAGGGGGATTTACTTGGGAAAACACACTTTTTAAAATCAGATTGTAGAGACAATTTTTTTATACTTCTATTTCAGAAAATTCACACTAAGAATGAATGGGTTAAAATATTTACCAGCTCCCGCTTTTTTCAGCACAGATTTCATAGCTCGACATGGTTTGTCAGCCCTCGGGTGGTTTAAGGCTTAGTGCTGCACTGAGCTGTGCTCTGGGAGCTCTAAAGACGGCTGGTACTTTGAGCTGCCATTGTTGATCTGCCACAGGAAGGCGACGACCTCTGTGCTACAAAGATGAAGGTCACGAGAAGATCCCAATCTGAAGGTATGGTGCACAGCGAGACTTCAGTGGCTCTCACGGGCAAGCAAGAATAATCTGGTGCAGTGCCCAGTGACGCCTCTCGAGTCTCATTTTTACCCAAAATTCATTTTAGTAACAGATTTCAGATCGTGTTTGAAAACTAAAGCTGAACTCCAAATGCACCAAGGAGTCTGTCCCTTTGGTCTTGTCATAGAAGGACAATAACTTACTCAAAGCTAACCTTTAAAATGAATTCTTGGGAAAGAATAAGACACCAACTTGAGTCTAGGTCACCAGAGGTGGTGGTAATAAAGCACCTAGGAGCAGATCAGTTGGAGAAAACTGTTTAGAAAACGCATTGAAGCATAGGTGGTCACCAGACAGAAGAGTCTGTTCAGCTGGAATGACAAAGAGAAATGGCACAAGACATCGGACTGTGGTATTTTTAAAATACACCAGCGAGAAGGGTGGTATACTTACGAGTTTAAAACGTCAGTACAGTTTTTAACAGGGAAAAGTTAAAACGGAAGCTTGCCCAGAAAGGGAAGAGGGTTGGGCAGGCCCCACTGTTGGCACTTGAGGAACGCCCACCTGGTGCCTGTGTGCTGGATGCCAGTGCCATGAACCAAGAACATATTTGCTAAAATGGAGGGAAAAGAGTCTAAGTAAGTTACGTTTTGTGTACGTTTTGGAAAAATGCACTTTTCCATGCTTGGTAGAGTTTAATAGTGGTTTCCTCAGTTTGAGGAAAAGGAAGTAGTCCAGTGCCTTGGTCTGCCTCTGTACTAGCTTCTCCATTGAGACCACAGTTCTGAGCAGGGAAAGCATTGCTTCTGGGGCCAGTCACATCATTTTGGCTTATTCCCACCCCACGGGATCTTTCCAAACTACTACATCCTGTTCTCCTTTCTGAAACCTAAATTTAACTCATGCAGATCGACAGCAACTACTTGCAATAATGACGTTCACGAGCAGGCTCAGCGGCAACAGTTGACACTAGGATGTTGTCTGTGTATGCCCTGGGTCTCTGTGGACTATGACTCGTAAGTATTCCAGTTGCATTTCTGTGCCAAGGAGAACTGCAATTGGACTCCAGCCTTCGTTCAGAAAGGGCGGGGCAGCTGTGTGTCAGCACTGGGTCTAGACATGAGGGACGGAGCTCCATGAATCCAGACTAACAAGGGAGGTAGACAGGAATGGGTGAATTAGGAAGCCAATTGAAACTGAGAGACAGCTCCTGTCCAAAGCCCCTGAGTTATGATGATTTGGCAAACAATTTTTTTTTCTGGTTGAGACAGGGTCTTGTGCCTGCGTACCCCAGGCTGTCTCGAGACCCAAATGCTGGAGTCACACATGGGTGCCACTACAACCAGCTCAAGAAGCTATTCCTTCCTAGAATGGCTAACCATCAAATTATGTGGAAGATGGACAAATTTCATTACCATGTCGCTAAGTTTAAAATCAGAGGTGGTTAAAAAAAATGTAGCAGATGAGACTCCTGGCTTGAGAGAAGAAGGGGTTTTACTAGATTCTGTCTTGCTAAGGATCCCATTTAAATGCTTCCTGGGGCTGATGCCTTACGCCATAGTGGACTAATCGATTTCTGCACTGACAGTTATTGCCTGACATAGACTAGAACAGACCCTGACATGTACAATACAATTAACAGTTTTACATGTTTAATCTAAAGAAAATTAACTCTGAAGACTTGCCATGAAAAAGCCCGAGTCTCCCGGTTTTCTACATGAATAAGGCGTTACGAAGAGCTCAGGAGAGGAGCTGTGCACCTCTTCCGAGGTTTGTCGTGGTCGGCATCGCTCCAGTGTATAGAGTAACCTAATAGCAATATAGTATAATACATTCTGGGTACAAATGATTTACAAACTCAAAAGGAATTAGTTTATGCTAAAACATACAACTTTCAATTCAGTCTTTGCTTTAAAACAAGCTCATCTGTTCGCCGCTGTCGCCTTCCCGGCGCTTCACCTCATTGCACCTTCTTGTCCGTCACGCCATTAGCTGCGATGGAGTGGGCTTTGGGGAAACCATTCTTCACTTCTTTCCCTGCGGCTCCTTCTGGCATCTCCTTCTTCATTGGCTTTTTTCGGTATGTCTGTCAGATGGTAGACAGGAGAAAAAGCAGGGCAGACGTTTTAATAAGACCTTGTCTCCAACCTCTGACACAGCAGGTAATTAAAGTACTGCTCAGTTTTCCTTGGTGCTGGACCGTCTAACAAGACGCTATGTCCATTTTTAAGCCTCTGCTGAGAGCTCAGGTGAAAACCAACACAGATGCATTTGTGTCAGGCAAGGCTATTCCGCCGTATCTCTGGGACATCATAATTTGCTAGCGTTCGAATCAAGTTAGCTGTTCACCTGGAAAAATGTAACTTCCTTTAAAATTCAAGATAAAAGGAGTTGTTGTTTTGTTTTTTTATTTTGAGATTGCAATTTGATTACAGCTGCTGACTCTAGCAGGGCTTTAGATGGAAGGTAGGGTCTCATGCATGTTAAGTGTGTCAGTGGTCACAGAACTCTGCCAGCCTCGGATGTCCCTCTCTGTCATTCTGGGGAAATACCTGATCGATCTGTCCTCTCATGTTTGTCTGTCTGTTTGTTTATGGAGACAAGGTCTCATGCAGCCCAGGCTGGTCTCCAATGTGCTACGTAACAGACGGTTACCTTGATCTCCTGCCTCTACATGCTTGGTGCTAGGATAACAGCGTTTTTACTTTTTAAAAGGCAATGATGGTCTTAGCAAGCGTCAAGACTGGAATGCTGTAAAGTCAGAACTAAGATTCAGTTGAACCAGTGTGTGTGTGTTTGCAGCCATTGCCTACCACTAGGGGGCTGTGGGGAGCCTTGCTGTCCCTTTGGTGTTCTGGTGCGCATGTGTGGGTCGGTCTGTTGGTCCCACTGAGGCTTCTTTCTTTACTTGTCCTCAAAGGAAACTTATTTGTTACAAGAGGCAAAAGCCAGCCAGTCCAGGTCAGAAACACAAAATCTGAAAAGCTGCCAAAGGCCCAGTTCCCACAGTGGTCCTTCATATAAAACAACTATAAAACAAAAACTAAGAAGTATGAGTAACTGTCTGGTTAAATAGAACTTCAGAAGGACTGTTTTCATACAAACTATGTAGTTTTGTTTGAAGCAGCCTTTCCATTTCTCTAGCCCAGCAATTTAACATCCATAGCTAGCTAAGGCCTTTCCTGCCACAGCCCACACGGCCTCTTACATAACACAGTCACGCTGAGGGGCTCTCTCATTCAAATTGTTAATGGAAAAGAAAATGTCACCAGACAAAGAGCCAGCATGCCCTTTCCATGCCGATTTGCCTTAGAGGAATCTTCCCAAACACTGCCTCTACACCTCAGAGCAGCAATGAAGGCTGAAGGACTATTAAACGCCATTGTTCCCAAGCCTTTGTCCTGGCTACCTGGCTCGGTGTCACTATACCTGTTCAGCCTTCAGATGTCACATTTGGTGCCATGATGCAAATGCACAAGTAGGCATGACAGTCTTTCTGAACAAGTTACTAACAAAGGCCAACTGGGCTATTCTTGGAGCAGGAGGATGTGAGAAATGGAGTTAGGAGGCGCTCTCCCTCCTCTGTGCACACTGTGGAGGCGCTCTCCCTCCTCTGTGCACACTGTGGAGGTGCTCTCCCTCCTCTGTGCACACTGTGGAGGTGCTCTCCCTCCTCTGTGCACACTATAAAGGCGCTCTCCCTCCTCTGTGCACATTTTTCTTAAACACACAGTGCAATGGGCTGTGAATGCTGCCCCTGAACACTTGCGTCTAACATACCTGAATATAGAAGTTTAAGAACAGGATAACCAGTGTCATCATGTAGGAAGACTGGAAGATGAGACAGCCAAAGGGGAAGCCACAGGGCTTCACCACGGCACTCAGCGTGTGCGTGATGGTCAGTACAAACTGTACCTAGAAGGCAAGAGAGGCTGTCGGTGAGTGGCAGGCCCTGTGGCGGGGGCTCTCGTGGTCTACATGCAACTACTGTCACTTGCTGTATTCTGTAGAAGCAAATCAAGGAAAACGTCTCACTGGCCCACTGCCCTGCTCAGAAACTTTATTTGAAATTACGTAAGTACATTTTGTCTATTTTATCACAGAAAAGGAGCAGTTGAGATTATTTTGATGAAAAATGATCTAAGTTCTACATTAATTTAAAGTATTCATATATTCTTCAAAGAAGGAAATTTCCATTAGAAGCTATGGTGCACACAGAAGATGCTATAGGGGTTGGGGATTTAGCTCAGTGGTAGAGCGCTTGCCTAGCAAGCACAAGGCCCTGGGTTCGGTCCTCAGCTCCGGGGGAAAAAACGACCGAAGATACTATAATGGCTAATATGATTCCTCAAGGCCACGACAGAGACAAACAGGCAGCCTCGCCAGAGAAGCCAGAGCTGCTATTCATTCCGTCTGTGGGCCACATGGGGAAGCAAAGAAGGCAACGTACCAGCTGGGCCTGCGTGAGGTATTTCTTCCACCAAAGGTACCTGTGCATGGACGGGAACACAGACAGCCCGTAGTAGGAGTACATGAGGATGTGGATAAAGCTGTTCAGGGTTGGTCCGAAGAAGCCTGTGGCAGTGCAGTGAGAGAGTTAGTGTTCTCAGAAGCGGGGCACCCCTCCTGCCTCCCTCTGTGATGGGCTCCGCATCCTGACTGAGAAGTGCTGACAGATTTAGACAATCACGCAGCAGCATTCACGTGGATGGACACACCCCCAACTGCTGCCATCTCTCCGGCTTCATAAAACCTCCTGGACAAGAGGTGTGACCTGGGAGAGGTGCGAACAGGGGGAGGGGGGCGGTCAGCCAAATGAATGGCCGCTCAGTATCTGCAAAGGGCTTACTTTCTCTAGAGTGACCGTTCTTACCAACTAATCAGGGAGACAGAGAAAGGTGAGCTTAAGTCTGGCTGCAGAGCATTGATGGCCGAGCCCCTTGTGGCTGAAGAGGGGCCGTGTGGCCTAGTGATTAGTTGCGAGCTCTTGTAAGCTATTTTCTCATCTTGAACCTACTCAAGGCTGTGATGGGCTTGAGGGCCTATCGTGTTGCATGAATTAAAGAGCACTGCGTACTGTACTGCTACTTAATTGGTCAGTTTAAACTCTAGCCTCTGTTTCTCACCCTACATTAGCAACCCAGATAACCGAAAAGGAACAGCGGGATGCCCATAGTAAGTTCTCAGTAAATGCACTTGGGTTTCTATGGAAACAAACACTGTGGGCGTACACAGCAGGGCAGGGTGAGTGATACTCATTCGCCTGTCTGGGTTCTCATTTCTGAGTAGCTCCACACTTAACAGTTTTGTAATCATCTTGGAGATACAGTATACAGAGTCACAGGACCACCTCTGCACAGTGCAGTGTGACTGTTAAATGCCTAATGAGACTGTTAAAAACTGAAAAAAACCTCAGTTGTGGCACTATTCCTTTTCACTGTGAGTCCGCCATCTGAGGGGGGACGGCCATTGTTTTCTGTGCACTTTCAATGCCTGCACTGGAGTTTTCATTTGCACCATGACAGCCAGGATATCATGCAACTTCATGGTGGCACTGTTAATGATCTTTCAACTTAATGCCAGGATCAAAAGGATGCAGATTCGGCAGAAAGCACAATGTGAGCTTTGCCCGTTGACCCGCATGTTAGCGATGGTGGTCTCATGCCCCCTTCTGGGTGCCGAGTGAAGGAAATGCCTGTAGCTCATTCCACACTGCAAGCAGGAGAGGAGAGCACGGAGGTGGGCTCTGTGCTGTGGCGGTGCTGGGGGCGCTCAGTGGGCTTGCAGTGCTAACGTATGGTGCCGTCAGTTCACAGTGGGTTGGTCAGGTTTGACCCTGACAGGTCGCAGGGTATCTGCGTCCCACCTGTCCTTGGCAGTTTCTATCATAGAGGCAAGACCCTGACGCCTAAGGAAGAACACAGGTGTGTCCCAACATAGCCATCTAAGACAGATTCAAAGCCATCACTCATAATTTGATTTGTGTGTGTGTGGTCCTGGTGATAGAGTGTCCTTGTTCGTTCTAAGCAAGGGCTCTATTGATACTCAGCCCTCTAAATTAACTTTTTTATTACGTTTTGTCCCATCTAATTTTTCATCGAATATTTTCAAACTCATGGGAACATAATGATTTAAATGAAAAAGTACCGTTGTCTTTAGTTGGGTCATAAGTGAGCACCCCACCCCTCTCTCTGGGAGCCATGAAGGAGCCATGTAGAAGCCTACGTAGGGAGACGTCATCAAGTGCTTACAGTGAACGCAGAACAGGATTAAAGCCACACACACAGTGTGCCGTGTAGGGCCAGGGTCAGTGCTACCTCATGAAGCCCTTGCTTCACGCCAGGTTTGTGATGTGAGTGAGCACACTGGTTTATCGTATGACCCATATCGTATGTGCGTGTGTGTAGATAGGCATGGACATGTGCTCTCAGACAGGGTCTTGAGAAGTTGCAGCCCCCCTCTTCCCCAGGGCCAGGGTTGTAGGCATCACCACATCTGGCTTAACATCCGTTTCCTATTGTGGTTCCCATTTGTTTTAAATTGGAAGCTAGTGCTTTAGTGGGCCACACAGAGATGTCTTAGTTTTCAGGCTGTGAGGCCAAGAATCCGTAAGAGCTCAAATGATTAATGTGTGTCCCAGTGAGGGGGTGCTGTGGCAGGGGTTGCCTGAACTGGCACAGGGTGTTTTCTGTGGAGTTGGGTGGCTCTGGCTGAGGCCTTCGTCTCCGCGCCCACCTCACAATGGGTGCCTGGTGCAGAAACAACTTCGTAAAGTTAAGGTCTTGCTGAGCTCTTGCCAACATGGAAATCCAGACACCAGGCAGCCACCCATGGTGAACAACTCAGGGCTCCCAACTCTCCGAGTCAGCACATGAAGGTGAGCTAGTGGCCGTGTGAGGCTCATTCCACAGAACCAAGAGTTACCACCACAACTTACTTTGACCACAAGGTATCCAGTTCAAAACACACCACCAGATGTTAAACATGGACGCATGGTGATAGACATGAAGGAAGGTGATCTGACTGGTCTTTTTCCGAAGAACAAAGAAGATCGTGTCCAGGAACTCCACCAGTTTGGAGAAGTAGTACCACCACAAGACCTTGGCTACCTATAGCAAGTTCAAGGGGAGAGACAGGTGACCGCCCGTGTGCCGAAGCCCTGCCCATTGCCAGCGCTCTGCCCGGGTTTCCCCAGCCCTCGGAGAACACTGCTCATCTGCTGTCTTTCCCTCAGTTTCCTCCTCCTCCGTGCACTCCTGCCCTCTCTACAAAGGACGGGGTCTTTCCCAAACATTCATCTAGTCAAGCCACTCCTCCACACCCACAAGCTGCTCATCCGTGGTTCCCACCTAAGGAAGGGCCCTCCACCAGCCTCCTGCAAGGCTTCTGTGGACCCTGCACGTGGTCTCATCGCCTGAATCGCTGTTCCCCACTGCATCTCATATATTTTAGCCACTCTTAGCCACTCGTCACTAACCTTCCCCTTAGCAGACACCTTCTCTCAGAAGCCTTCCCCAGCTAGCTACCTCTGTCCTTTTCCTCAGAACCTTTTCAGTCCCAGGCTGCCTTAACTGTATTCTGTCGTCAGCTCAGAAAGTGCAGTGCTGTGCTGAATCCTTCTCAGTCCCAGGCTGCCTTAACTGTACTCTGTCGTCAGCTCAGAAAGTACAGTGCTGTGCTGAGTCCTTCTCAGTCCCAGGCCGCCTTAACTGTACTCTGTCGTCAGCTCAGAAAGTGCAGTGCTGTGCTAAGTCCTTCTCAATCCCAGGCCGCCTTAACTGTACTCTGTCGTTAGCTCAGAAAGTGCAGTGCTGTGCTGAGTCCTTCTCAGTCCCAGGCCGCCTTAACTGTACTCTGTCGTCAGCTCAGAAAGTACAGTGCTGTGCTGAGTCCTTCTCAGTCCCAGGCCGCCTTAACTGTACTCTGTCGTCAGCTCAGAAAGTGCAGTGCTGTGCTGAGTCCTTCTCAGTCCCAGGCCGCCTTAACTGTACTCTGTCGTCAGCTCAGAAAGTGCAGTGCTGTGCTGAGTCCACCATTGGGCTTCACATCACCCGAGGGGACGCCCTCTCCTTCAGATGATAAACGTTCTTACAAAGTGATGTTCTGATTCTACTGTGACTTAGACATTTCCTTGCTAACATTTCTCCCTTTGTGTATTTGGAAAATCACATATAACGATGAGAGGTATGTTTAATTCTTTACCTTAACATTTTCCTGCAATGATGTGGTGTCATATCAACTTTAAGAGGTGACAGTGACAGTCCTGTCTTCATTTAAAGCCTGCACCCAGCATGTTTCAGCTCATTACAGGCAGTGTTTTTCCTGATACTTCGACTGTCCTTGATAGCCAATGGCGGGAGAGAGGTCTTTCAAAATGTTCCTGTAACCACGCATGGCCCCAATAGCCATGTGTAGTCCTTTGCTGAGGTCACAGGATGTCCTAGAGTCATCTTACAGTTCCTGACCCTTATCCCTTGTGCTAGGTAGCAACTTTGTAATGTCAAGCTGAGTGCTTCGGACTGTCACAGACTACAGAGGCCTTTTCTGCAGATAAATCTATTCTCTTCTGTGAGGTCGACTATGAATTTCCAGTTTGCATCTTTGATTGCAGTGTTTAATTTTCACTACATTAAAAAATAGAAGCCTCTCTTGTCAGGTACCAGCCAGCACTTGTTAGTTTATTATATATTTATCCTTCAGGGTCACCCGGCGTCCGAAGGCAGCAATGCATTGTTCTTTTTCTTTTCTTTTCTTTTCTTTTCTTTTCTTTTCTTTTCTTTTCTTTTCTTTGGAGCTGGGGACCGAACCCAGGGCCTTGCGCTTGCTAGGCAAGCGCTCTACCACTGAGCTAAATCCCCAACCCCGCAATGCATTGTTCTTAATCATAGCCACAAGGACTCTGGAGTCTGTGAAGACACTGCCCATGGGCTATCCTCTCCATGTAGGAATTTCTGTCAGGTACCTATTGTGCGTGTGAGTTTATTTACCCTACTGATTCTAACATTTGGGGGAGGAGACTTGCCTTGTTTCCTTTTAAAACTTAATCTTGTTTTGCCCAAGAGAATGATTCTAAAATCAGACACAGCACCAGGTGCGCTGAGGCAGTGTGGCTCCCATCTTATCCCCTTGTCTGCTGCTTCCATAGAGAAGGCCATTAACTAGCTTCTGGTTTCTTCTGCCTCCATTTCTCCTTTTAAAATGTGAGTAGACACAAACACTTTCTCACAGAAGGCACTCCTGATGAGCAGAGCCTGCACCGGGCCGGTTTTCACTTAAGTATTTCCTGAGGCAGCAGTGGCGGTTCTGGGGCTATCTATTCTCACTGCGTCTGGGAGAGGCAGCCATTACAGTGATGGCTCGGTCAGCCCCTCGCCTGGTCATTTCTCAGGCATGCGTCTCTAAGTCTTTCCATTAGAGCTAAAAACCTCTCGATGCTATCCCAGCTTCCTACTGTGGAAAGGAAATCATCTCGGGACTCACCCGGATATCGCCTTCTCCTGCGCTGTCCAGATTCTGACACTGCAAGTTGTAGCCTCCTTCCCAGCTGGAGAGAACGAGCTGCCAAGGCGTCAAGAAAGGGAAAGCCGTCAAGGCAACGATGCAGCCTTACCGAGTGACACATCCCAACAAATGTCACCTCGTAATCCGGGCAGAAGCGGTCCAGAATCAGACCCAGTTTTGTCCTCAAGCAAGGGATCATCGCTCACTGGTGAACGGATCCCAGTATGCGCTGCTTCTCCTTAATGCACCCGTTCAGGCCACTCAGAAGTGAGAGGACCCATCGTTTTAGTAAGAATCATTTAGCTGTCTCTACAACCCAGTGTAGTTTCCTCAGGTTTGTTTCAATAATTCTATAAGATGTGCATTAATTTTACAGAAGCATTTCTTCACTGTGTCTGTGCTACTTGATAATCAAATAATTTGTGTGACTGACACCTAGCCCATCCCACTATTCGCTAATAAAAAGTTGCCTTTTAAGAAAGTCTGCCATGGGGCCGGAGAGATGGCTCAGTGGTTGAGAGCACTGACGGCTCTTCCAGAGGTCCTGAGTTCAAATTCCACCAACCACATGGTGGCTCACAGCCATCTGTAATGAGATCTGATCCCCTCTTCTGGTGTGTCTGAAGACAGCTACAGTGTACTTATATATAATAAATACATCTTTAAAAGAAAAAGCCTGCCATGTAGCCATCCTTGCCCCGTTCCTGGGGACAGCGAGGCAGTGATGAGCGATGAGCTCAGGGCACAGCCACGGAGTGGGGAGCACATCACTGCGACTCAGAGGTCCTAACTCACTCCTTTCTGTTCTTTCTATGACATGAGAAAACAGACATTAAATTCCTCACTGAAAATTCTACAAAAGCAGCATTCGCCCTGCAACAATTTTAGATTCTAGAGTATGAAATTTTCCAGGACGAGGCCTAGAATTTCCTTCTGCCTTAACACTACTGATGTCTAAGTGATGGATGTTTGGAGCCTTGGTCTCCACT
This sequence comes from Rattus norvegicus, assembly GCF_021556685.1. NCBI lineage: Eukaryota > Metazoa > Chordata > Mammalia > Rodentia > Muridae > Rattus > Rattus norvegicus. Next base: position 23,499,422 of record NC_141550.1, on the reverse strand, counting down.
GCAGTGAGGAGGTTGGCCTATCTCTCTTCTAACAGCAGCACCTTCGGGTAATGTGGTTCTGAGGACAGGTAAGGCCAGAAACACCAGGTTTCCCAAGGCGCTCTAGTATGAATCAGGTCCCTCCTGGGCTTTATGCTCATGTCCCCGATGCCTACCTGCAGCAGGCTGGACACCCAGGATACCAGGAAGAATAAGTAAGGGTTAGTGCTTTCTCTGCGAGTGTCGCTGCAGTTTTCAGACTGGGCAAGCTACATCGCACACGGATGTTTGAAACCCCCAGGATGAAAGCCGTAGCTGAAGGGTTAAGTGTACGTTTTCTATACTACCAGAGCGGCGGGTGTGACCCTTAGTGTGGACAGGGGTATTCTGTTTGTCAGGCTTTCACCAAGCCTGTTCTGCCTTTCTAACCACTTAGTAACTGTAGCAGAATTGGGAAGCAAGCCTCAGGAAGCTGCCTCCTGGGCTATTCACGGTCCTCTAGCTGGGTTGTGTACCAGAGCCGTCTAATCTAACCTTTGTACTGAAGGAAACTAAACAAGCTTGTCAAAGAAGAGTAAGCCTAGCCGGTGTGGGCTCAGTAACTCGAGACCTCACCTAAGTCAGTCTATCGGCTCCAGCCCTTCCTTTCCACCTTAATCCAAACACGTGCGGCTGCAGCCTGCCATGCTGTGTGCTTCCGGCTCCTGACCAAGGGAGGGCCTCTTTCCCTTCAGCCATGTAAAGAAACTGAGTTGGGCATGGTGACACACACTTTTATTCCCAGCACTCAGGAGGCAGAGGTAGATGAATCTTTGAGTTCAAGGCCAACCTGGTTTATGTAGTGAGATCCAGGACAGCCAGAGCTACATAGAAAAAGTCCGTGTCAAGAAAACCAAACTAAATCCATCGCTTTATCTGACCGGCTTACACCTACCATGCTTAATACACTTTAATAAAGAACGTAAAACTGTCTCTGTGTCAGTAGACTTCATGGTCCTCCTGCGATGAGATACGGAGACTGTTTACACAGCTTTCCTCTCCCAAATTCCACCCACCAGTGCTTCATTGTAGTCACTATGGCAACAGCTAATGGCTACTATTAAAATGGTGCACGTTAGCTAGTGTGCAAAATAAAGTCACAGTGACAAACCTGCATTTTAAGACAAGCATTACCACCTTTTAAAATTCATGGCCGGTGGAAAAGTCTGACTTGCATCATTACTGGGCATTTATAACCTTTCTGGATAGCTTTATCCTAATTTTTCCTTAAAAACTACTATTTTTGTCCCTTTTCTCCTTTTAATTTTTGCTAGAACAAGTTGAATAGCTTAGATTTCTCCTGGCATTAGGCAAAGAGACCATTACTTCTGCCTTTGGCTTGATGCTTTGCAGGTTGAGAAGGAGCTAAAGGGAGGAGGCTTGGTAGGCAGTTAGAGCCCACTAGCATCAAGCTAGGCCTGCCAGCACATTCCGAAGACTGGGTAGGACTCTCCACAGAAACACCAGCATCTCTGTACCCGGACCTGAACACTGACTGCATGTGAAACTTGACTTTTACATACAGAGTAACTCTGCTAAGCCTTCGAGTCATAGAATATATAAGGGAAGAAAAGTAAAAGATGTGACTTTCCAAAGCCCTTTCAAGCCAGGCCATGATTCTAGTTTTAATTTGGCTAAGGAACACAAAAGCAGGCCTCAACTCAAGTTAGAAGCAAGGGCTTCTGACACTTTGGATAGGCAGAGTCTCAGTGCAAGAACAACTTTTTCTCGCATCTGACACGGTGGTAAAACACTGATGGCACCGCTCTGGAAGGTACACCTAACCGGCTCTCAAACTCAGATACTTGCTGAGTTAAGCAGGCCAGAGTGCGGGCCACACACACTTACCTCCACCAGCATATATGCAGAAAGAAGTGTGATTCCGAGGTTATACAAGGTGAGGATTCCCCTGAGAGAAAGAGCAGGCCTGTTCTTCATGTACTTGTTACCCAGCCATATTGAGAGCAGATACACGATGGTGAGGGTGAAGGTGGGGAGGTAAGAGTCCAGCAGGAACCACCCTCGAACTCGAGAATCTGCAAAGAAATGTTTATGGTGAGGAGCCCGAGGAGCGACTTCCCCGTGGTTAGCAAGCCTGACACACGTATTCATCTGTGGAACAGGCGCCCCCATGGATGGGGCTCGTCCCACGGTGTCCAGTGAGCACAAGTCCCACCCTCACTGAGCACTCGGTGTTTGAGAGGAACTCACATAACCAGGTCAACTTGCTTTCCCCTGGACAGACTCACAGATACCCTGATTCTTTCTCTGCAACCTCGGCTTTGGAATTCTTCTTATTAAGTTGGGAACTCGCATCTTTTCACTTAAAGAATGCAGTTTATGGTTTTCTCTGTGTTAGCCAAATGGTTAGCATCGCCAAAACAGATGCTAATACCAGCTCTGGGTTACTGCACTCTCGACCAGGATACACTGACCAAATAGGATAATTCAGTTTCCAGAAAGGACATGCTACTTAAAACAGGTGGTTTTCAACATACAGATTGTTTCTTCTGAAATTTTCCATTAAATTTTATGGTAGTAAATTGTGTGTAACAAAGTACAGAACAAAGCTTCAGATAAGGGTAACACACACACACACACACAGATACAGATACACATACAGAGACAGACAGAGAGAGAGAGAGAGAGAGAGAGAGAGAGAGAGAGAGAGAGAGAGATACAGACACACATACAGAGACAGACACACACACAGAGAGAGAGATACAGATACACATACAGAGACAGACACACAGAGAGAGAGATACAGACACACATACAGAGACAGACAGACAGACACACAAACACACACACAGATACACACATACAGAGACAGACAGACAGACATATAGACACACACACACGCACACACACGCACACACACACACACATCTTTAAATTTACAAAGCTTTCATGGAACAAATAGCTCCAGTTGGACACTGAAAGGTGAGAGGAAGCTCCTGAGTGGTTCACTTCCATCACTGCCTTTGTTCATGCTGACACTTCTTACAGATGAAAACAGACAGAGAGAAGGCAATAGGGTGGGTGGCAGCAGTGTCTGCCCTGAGTTACAGCCACCACCTCCACCCAGGTGCCTTCCTGGCACCTCCCATGGGAAGGATCGGGGGAAGAGGGCACACTGACACTGAATCTTAATCCATAATGCCCACGATCCATGCAGGATCCCAGCAAACCCGGCTGAGTTCACTGGGCGGTGGCATCCACAGTGGGGAGCACGTGGCTCTGGTGGCACCGAGGACAAAACAGCACAGCCCTGGAGTGGCTGGCTGAGGACAGCCTCCTACAAAGCTGCAGATACAGTTGTGTCAGGACTAGAAGTGTCTACAGCAGGGACAAGAGCGAAGATTCGCCAAGAGCCCTTCCTCCAGAGAATAAAGAGTTGATGCCCCCCAAACCCACGCTCAAGCTCTGTCACAAGGTAACCCCTGGGCGTGGCCTGTAGGCACGAGTGGAGTTTGCTCATTAGCCTCCTTTGTTTAAAGGTTGGCTGGAATCACGTGTGTGTGCCGTTTGTATCCTACACAGATAGCGTAGTTCCACAGCTGTGAGCCTTTCTTGACCTTGCTGGTTCTTGCTGGAATGCCCTACACTGTCTGTTCTGACCTTTTCTACTCTGACCATTTCCTGTCACCCTCACAGACTACACTAACGTGGAGAGTGCCATTGTGAGCACCGCTGCTGTGCCAGGGAGAATTGGACAGACAGCTCCCTTGGTGAGAAGGATAAAGATGGGAGCTCCGAGGTCAGGTCCACCACGGCCTTTCTGACAGCTCAGAAAGCCAGCTTCCTCTGGAAGCACGTGTGCTAAGTGCCTTCCTGCTCATCCTCTCATGCCTATGTGCAGCCCTACTTTCTAAAGGGAGCCATTTCTCACTCCCTTTCACAACCACAGCTTCTTTTGCTTAACAAGATGGCGGCAACTTTGATTTCTTATTTGGCTATCCTGCCATAGCTACTGTGAGGACTTTCTCCATGCCAGGCACCATCTAAAGCCTCATGTGAACTGACAGCGTTCTCAAAGCAGTCCTTTCAGGTAAACAACATGGCCATTCCTGGGGTCCCTCGAGAACCCCAGCATAGAGCCACAGAGGGCAAAAAGCTCACAGTGGTCAGCTTCCCTACCCAAGCTATGGTGCTGCCTCTGAACTGTGTCCCTCCGAGACATGCTCAACTCCTGCTGCTACACACGTGGCTTCCCTCAGAACCAGGGTCCCTGCAGCTGTAATCGTGGTGCATCATACTGATTAGGGTAGGCCCTAACCCAGTCAGCAATGTCTTACAAGACAGGGACAGAAGAAATAAGGAATACTATTTGAAGACAGTGATGCATCTAGAGGCCGAGGACACCAGCCTGCCAGCAACCCGACACTGGGAGAACAGCACCAGATGTCATGGGGACAACGTGAGCCCTGCCTTGACTTCAGAACTGCAGGAATGTGTTTCTGTCACCTTCAAAGTCCCCCAGTCCTAGGGAGTGCATACTTGTGGCCTAGTGTGTAGGCTGCATCCTGACTGTTCCCTGTGCTAGGTTTTCCTCCTCAAACTTCACCTGTGCTCTGCAGAGAACTATCTCCCTCTCGTCTCACCTGGACTTACATGCGTAGTGTCAGGAGGAGAGTTGTGTAAAGTACACCGTCTGGCAGCTGAAAGTCTTTCCTGCGTCTGCCATGCTGCTATCCATGTGCACAGTGAATGGTGATCACACCTGTGCAGCTAAAACATGGCAGCAAGTGTCCGTTGTGGCTTTGGGGGGCGGGGATTTGAGTAGTGCTACTCTTTGTGTCTGGCATATCCCGCAGTACCACGGATGTGGTGTGCACAAGATCAGAAAAAGCTGAGGGTGCCTTTGAAGTGGCTGGGAGGGGCAGTCACCTTTAGGAAGGGACAGGGATTCTTGATGTGACTGTAGTAACCCAATTCAGTGATCAAATTGCAAATCTTATAATCTCCCGGAGATGAAGCAGAGTAAGGCCCTGCGACTCTTTTTTCAACTGACCCCAAGTCTGTATTAACGCCAGCTCCCACCAATCTACTGACAGCAAAGTTCAGTGTGAACTTAGTTCAGAGAGATCAATGTTTAACTCTCTACTCAGAGAATCAAACAGAAAGCTGTGGTCCCTAAGAATGCATAGTTCCTGTAGCCTCCGGCCTAAGCAAGAGGCTATGCCCTCTACTCTGGGCGGTTCCTCCCCCAGGGAGTTATAACTGTAAGCAGAGAGAGCAGAGGTTGCAGCCGGCTGGCCCAGCACAAAGGGCCCTCAAGGAGAAAGAATGGAACATCCCTTCAAACCGCACAGTTTCGGTAAAATCACCATTCACTTAGAACAGTTGCAGAGCCTCATCAGAAACTGGGGAATGGTCCAAATGATCTCCAAGCTATGAGAAGAAGGAAAGCTCGCCTCCCCATGTGCAGCCACCAACCCAGGCACTATTGCTGGTGCCAAGGATGCCAAGAAGTGTTTGCTGACAGGAGCCTGATATGGATGTCTCCTGAGAGGCTCTGCCTCTGCCAAAGCCTTACTGATACAGATAAGGATGCTTGCAGCTAATCATCGGACTGAGCACGGGGAGTTAGAGAAAGGACTGAAGGAGCTGAAGGGGTTTGCAACCCCATAGGAAGAACAACAATATCAACCAACCAGACCCCCAAGAGCTCTCAGGGTACACCATCCCAAGAGTACACACGGACAGACCCATGGCTCCAGCTGTATATGTAGCAGAGGATGGCATTGTTTGGCATCAATAGAAGCCCTTGGTCCTGTGAAGGCTCATTTCCCAAGTGTAGGGGAATGTCAGGGTGTTGAGGTGGGAGTGGGTGGGTGGGAGGGGGAGGGGTATGCGAGAGGGGGAAAGGGAAATAACACTTGAAACATAAATGCATAAAATATCCAATAAAGAAAAGGAAAGCTGTTGCAGTCTTCTCAGAACCCGACTATGGTGCTTTCCCACATGCAAATAGCATTCTTCCGGCGGGTTCCCAAGCTGCTTACTTACCCCGTGGTCCAAACATGTTGTCCAAGAAAGCATTGACTTCATTATCAAAGGCCTTCAGCTGCTCCTGAAAGAGAGGGGAAAGTAAGTAGCCTTTTCTTTTGTAACCGCCTCGACATGACCAACCTGTAGCTCCTGAGACTGTGAGTGCTTCAGCTTCAAGGTCTGGGACTGCAGACTTGAGAGTGGACAGGAAGCTCAGCCTTGCTGTAGCCAACTTGCAAAGACTGCAGAGCGAACGACCCTCTTGTATTTTCTCAGTAACAAGAGTCCCAAAACAGAGGGTGGACTCGGACACTTGGGGCCACTCCCTCAATTCCATTCACCTCTAAAATGCTTACAGGCAAAGCTCTTCCGTATGGCTACACTGAAAGCTGCTGTAGGGAATGGGGTGTCATAGTTTCCACCAGGGATTCAGCAGCTCCAGGCTTCACAGAGCCAATCCCTTAAAGGATGTGTGCTTTTCCAGTCCAGACAGAAACTGAGCATTGAGCTAGTTTTCTATCACTGTGTTTGCACATCAGCACTAATTAACATTACAGTAAAGAATGTCACCTGTGGTGTTGGATTAATTCTTGTCATTCAGATTCAGACTGGGCTATGCGGTTGCTAAGCATCTAAAGGTGACACTTGGCTACCACCGTCCTGGCCTACCCCTTGCCAGTTGCTGTCTGCTCAAGTCAGCAATGGATGCTCATCTCCCTCCCCTATCATAAAGGCCTGGAACTTCCCTTCAAGCAATGGAGATGAAGAGTGAGATCCAGGGTTCTGAGAAGGAATTTCGGGTGGTGACTTTGGTAGTAGTTGGGTGTGACAGCCTCAGAACTGTCTTGTATGGAATGCAGCCATGACCCCAAGCACCTCCCGCCGGGACACTCACAGGCCAGGCTGAGAGAAGAGGGCTGATGCACCGTCATCTGAGGACAGGACCTGTGTGTTTGTGACTGTGTGTTTGGGACCTAGTTCTATTTGCTTTTTGATCCTAAAATTTCAAGAAAAAATAAAAGGTCTTCAGGACCTGAGGAAGCGTGGGAGGGAGGCTGTGGAGTGGACAACACTCATTGCCACAGAGCCAGTGAGTTAGAGTCTTTCTTACTTCATAATCTCTCTATAGAAAGTGTTCTGGTCAAAGCATCCCTGAACTTTGTAGACACCTTTTTTCATCTTCGGCTTCTACGTGGAGCATCTTAGGATAACTACAGGTCTGAGAAAGGGCAGTGACGTTGCATCTTGAGGGGCGAATCCCAGTTGTGCAGCTAACGATGTGCAGGTCTGGTTGGACCTCTCGTTCTTCAACAGATCAGGGTATTAACCTCACAGATAACTCCTGGCAGTTGCCACACCATTCACAAATGTTTAAACCTTTTCGTTTGTTTGCTAGGGTTCAAAGTCCATTTTCCAAAATTTACGGAGCTAAGAAAGCTGGAGTTAGTAGGATACGAACTCGTTGCTGCTGTAAATTTGCAGAAATTTACTTACAATGTGGAAAGAAACAGAAGAAGACAGGAAGAGAGAGCTGAGAGGGAAAAGGATAAAAGGGGCCTTGTCTTTCATTCTTTGTTATCCACTGACCAGTTACCGAACACTGATGCCAGTGCCATGTTAGACGCCAAGTGCAAAGTCAGGGTACATGGTCCTCATCTTCCTGGACTTCTTGGTCCAGAGAGTAATTCAGAACTCCAGGGCAAAAAAAGTATTATGAGGCTCCTCAGAACTGTACTAGAACAGGGCAGCATTTTTAACTTAAATATCCTTGAGACACACCAGGAAGAGGTGAGGCTCCTGCTGATTTCTGAACCTCTGGGTATTGTGTCAAAGGGAGAGGCATTCAGAAGCCACAGACGCAAGCACATGAGGTTCAGTTCGTCAGGGAACCTCTGATGACCAGGGTCTCCAGTGGCTCAGACGGTCGGAATGCAGACATCACTAGGAAAGACAAGTGTGGCAGCAGAGAGCAGAGCAGTGTTTGCCTGAGGACCATGGGTGTGTGTGTGCGGGGGGTGGGGGATATCCTTCAAAACTATGGGTTTTATAAGGACACTTGCACATACACGTAAGGGAGCGTCTGTAGCCAGCGGGACTGCACTTCAGAGTATGCTGAAGATGTCTTCAAGCAAAAGGAAAATGATGCCATATGGAGGGCGGCGGTTAAAGAAAGCCACGAGCATCATAAGCACTGAGAAGCCATAGTTCTGCACACCCTAAGCAAGCTGGGCTCCCACCTAATCGTGTCCACTATTAACACGGTACTCCCTGTGCTAACTCTTCCTTCCACCAGGCTCCTTTCACCTTAACCAGCTAGAGGCAGCACTGGCTAAGACCCGCTTGCTCCCACTCCTCCCATAGGTATGAAGCCCACCAGGAGGACTGGTGTCCCACTCTGCAGCTCCACGGCAGACTACAGAGACCTCAGCAGCTTGCTCGAGATATGCCCTCACCCTAACCACTGGCTTCTGCGAGCGCTTGAGGAACCAGAGACCAGAAAGGGTGAACTCAGCTTTCTGTCACCACAGTGCTGACTGGATGCCCACCCACCCCTAACTGCCCCAATTGGAGGTCAAGTCAAACCAGCCCCAGCCCCCAGCATTTTACAGCTGTGAACATGCTCACACTCAGGCTGTCAGGCTTGGTAGCAAGCACCCTTACTGCTGAGCCGTCTCACTGGTCCTGCTTTGCAGACTTGAGTCTGTTTATGGGAGCATTATATTTTACTTTAAAAAGTGATTCAGGGAATTGGGGATTTAGCTCAGTGGTAGAGCGCTTGCCTAGCAAACGCAAGGCCCTGGGTTCGGTCCCCAGCTCCGGAAAAAAGAAAAAAGAAAAAGAAAAAAAAAAGTGTTCAGGATCTTGGTGTCTCTTCTGTCTTATCAGCTGGTTTTGGAGAATGGTTTAAAGACAGAATAGGCAATTTCACCAGAAGTTCACTGCTTTTCAAAACAAGCGCATTGAGACCATAAAACAAAGGATTACATTTGAGTGTAAAAATGTAAAAATCTTTCTTCTCCTTTTGTACGTTTCCAAGGACAGTGATGCTTTAGAGTTGGGTGACCGTAAGTCAGGAAATAGGGCGTGACTCCAGTGCCAGAAACGTCCCAGGAGCCTCAGGCCAGAGCTGAGTCGTAGGGGACTCAGGAGGAAATGTGTCCCCTCAGGGACAAGGGACTATAGAAAATGAGATCTTTACCTTGTGCTCAGATGACTGAGCGCTGAGCCTGCTGACCAACTCCTGGGATTATTCAGTCAATGGACTGCAGTAGGGCAAGCCAAGGGATAGCCTATGCAAATGGCCCAACTCCTTGGCATCTAACTGGTCACTTCAAGAGGAACTTGCTTTGTTGGTTCCTCTATGCAGCCCGGGATGACCTAGAACTTGTAGATCCCTCATCTCAGTGCCCTGAGATTTGGAATTAAAGGCATGGACTGCCACACTTGGCCCGGGAACTGGCATTCTTACTTGGCTAAAATCTGGAAATGTGGGAAAATCAAATAATTGTTATTACCTCCTTTGGCTGGCTGGACTAGAGTCCAGTGGCCTCTGTCTGCTTCCTTGCTCCCCTGTATCCATGTCCCTCTGTGCACTCTGCCCCAGGTTACGTCTGATTATTAGTGATCCGATGGCATCACATGCTTCTGAGCCACCTCGTGGAATCAGCTTGCTGATGCCTGGATGCTCTTAAGTGAATTTTCTTTTCTCGGTATTTCCCTCCTCCCAAGCTGTGCAAAAGCCTCTTTGTGTGACACTCATTAGGGGTTCCACAGCACTTGTACAATGACTCTCTTAATGAATGAATTCCCCAGTCACCCTACAGCTGGGGCTAGCACACTGTGGGGCTCCACTTCTGACCTCTCTCTCCCTGGTGACAACACACTTCTTGGCAGGTTTGACAGGATAAGGACTGGGCACTAGGAATTTGTCTTTGGCGAGTGAAGAATGGGTCAGAGCGGAGAGGGATGCTGGGAAACCTCCAGCAAGCATTAGAGTGATGTTGAAATCATAGGCACCATGTCTAATGAAACCCTAACTAGGCAAGCTCTTAAACAAACTAGGAACGGAACCCAAGGTTTCTTGATTCTTGGCAAGCCCTCTGCTGCTCAAGTGTCGCAGCTCCCAGTCTTTCCCATTCTAGGTTTTATAGCCAGGAATGCCCAGCGAAATTTCAGTAATGGGCTTTAAAGAACAGTTAATTTTCTAGAGTGTGACAGGTATGAGTGTCTATCTGCTCTATCTGCATGTGCTACAGTGGGAGGACTGGCTCTCCCTCGCCTCTCAGCATCCTCTGCGAACTGCTGCACAACCCACCCTGCACAAGAACCCAATGTTCTGAAATCAATTCAGCCCAAAGAGGGGGAGTGGCGGAGTGGCCAGACACTGCCCTCTGAGTGCAGAACACGGGACACAAAAGGGGTGATGTCAAAGATAGCAAAGGTCTGTTTCCCAGGATTCCCCATGGCTGTTCCTCAGGGAACACAGGCAGAAAGACAACTGTGCTCAGAAAGAACCGATGCAGTGGAGCAAGCCTGCAACACCGCCCCTGCCCCCAGGCCCCCCAGGCCCCCGCCCCCAGATCCCCGCCCCCAGACTCCCACCTCCCCTCCCTCCCTGTCCCATGCTCGAGAGACCAGGGAAGGAGGATGGGTTAAAGGTATTTTATTAAATATATTTCATTAAGTATATTTCATAAAAATTAGTATACTAAATTAATTTCTTTCTAGTCAATTTAGAAGTCACGGTTCTTCACTGAATATCAAAGAAATGCAAATGAAAAGTATACTGTGACTCCACCTCACCCAAGCCAGACTGGTCTTTAAGAAAACAGCAAATGTTAGTGAGGACACACAGTTGATGGAGTGAGATCTCGCCCAGACACCATGAGAGTCAGCATGGGCATTCCTTAATCAAAGAACTAGATCCGTCATAGATCCCAGCTTCTGGAACTGGGCGACTTCCTGGACTCTCAGTCAACAATCCCAGAGACCCAGGCTCATCCATGTTTACAGAAGCACTACTTACATAGCTAAGTAACAGAACTGCCTTGCTGCCCAACAACGGAAGAGTGAAAAAAACACATCAGATATGTACAGGATGAATTTTTTCCCAGCAATAATGGAAAACTAAGTTGTTTGCAAGAAAAGGGATATAACTGGAGATGATCATATTAAGCAAACTCATTGTGGTTGGTAGATCTTACAGAGATATGCAAAACTGTCTGTACATCTATGATGAGCAAATGGGGAATTCTAGAAGAAAGTCGATCAAGAGGAGGAGGAGATGGGTGAGAAGAGAAGTGGGGAGGATGAACGGGACATGATCAGCGTATGATGTGTGCGCCCTCATGTAACATAGTACTGTATGCACTAAATACAAATGATGAAATTAATTTAAATAATTTTTTAAAATGTAAGAATGGAAATAAAATGCAAACTTTTTTCTTATAACATTTTGGTCTTATTAATAGATACCAAACAGTTAATATTAACTGAGTAAAACAAAACCCACTACACATTGAACAAGGAGTCCAGCTTCACAACAAGCAATTCTACTAGGTCAAGATCTTTGCCATAACCATTACAACCTCTGCTTCCACAGGAAGTGGGCAGCTAATAGAACACTCCTTGGAGATTAAGCCAAAACCAGATTTCCATACTCAGAAAAGCCAGAACAGAGCCAGGTTCAGAATGTAGGGACGCGGGAAGAATGAGGCTCTTTCACCAGCAGCAGCAGCGATGAAAGGAAATTGTGTCCGCATGTGCTCTGGTTGTCAAGTGCTGAGCAGAGAGAAGCAGACGGCGCTTCTCAGGGACAAGTGCTATCCCTTTGAATAGGAAACAAAGCAAGGCTTCTCACGATTTCATGGGAAAGTGTAGGTCAGATTTTATTCCTAATTTTCCAAGCAAAGGGCATCTCTGCGTTATTTCTAGGCAGAGCTATATATTACAAAGATATCTGCAGCATTCCAATATATTTTTGATGAAGTCAAAAAGATTTTTTTAAATGAAGTCGTTTTTAATTTATTTATTTATTGTATATGAGTACACTGTGGCTATCTTCAGATGCACCAGAAGAGGGCATTGGATCCTATTACAGATGGTTGTGAGCCACCATGTGGTTTCTGGGATTTGAACTCAGGACCTCTGGAAGAGCAGTCAGTGCTCTTAACCACTGAGCCATCTCTCCACCACCACCCCCCCTTTTTTTTAGTCTTCCCTAGAAGACTTCCCCTTGGCTTTTCTGTGGAGACAATGTCAAGTGACCATCGTTAGTGGTCACTGCCAAAAGGCGGGATGAAGCTGGGCTGTGGGTACGAGACCGGGAAGCTCATTCTCTCGGCCTCTGAGACAGGGCACTGCAAGCCAACTGTAGGTACTCGCACCTCAGCATCATAAGGACGCTAACAGGCCATGTCTCATTGTCCATCACTGAGGGCTCATAAGGCAGTGGACAATGGATGGGGCCTCTATGGGCGAGAAGAAGGCAGTGGCAGGTGTCTGTCTGTAGATGTCGGGAACAGAAGACGAAATTACTATGAGCTACACACACAGGACAAAGCCAAAGTCTTTGCCGAAATATTGTCAAAACAATGTAAATGCAAGACTTTGATGCCCGTTTTCAGAAATGAGCAACATCAGACATCCTGTCTTAGGTTTTCTCTTGGCTACTGTCAGACGCCTTCTAAATAAGCATGCTAATAACTATGACTACCCCCTCTCTTACCATAAATGTTTCTATTCATTAGGTACTAGAAAGCACCGTGTAGTACGAAATGATCCTAATTAAACATAATCATCGTATGTCTTTTATTCAGCCTCTGGAGGCTACTTTTTAAAATTACAGTACAAAAGTTATTCAGGGTGATTATGTGATCTCTGAGGCCCTTTCCGGCCCACAGTTTTAAAGAGACAAACTAACAAGTGTTTGTTCTCCCATCCTCTTGTTCTTCCTTCTCCCCCAATCTCAAAGCTGGTAGGAGGAACGCCAGACTCCTCCAAAAAGAACTGACCCTGAGATATTGCTGACCAAGAATCAGCAAACGCAAAATTATCACAGACTTTGAAACAAACACACACAACTCACAAAAGGAACCTTGATCTAATGAACAGGTTATGTGGAGAGAGGTCTGTTCACACGAAATGTCTGATAAGTTTGTTCCCAAATCCCGCAGGCAATGTTTCAATTTCCCCCCTAGATATTCCAGAGAAATCAATGTACAGTCTCTCTCTGTTTCTGCTCTCTATGTTTTAGAAGATGCAGAGAGAAGAGAGGGCCTTCCCCCTCAGCAAGAGAATGCTTCTGCAGTCTTATCAGCAGTGATGTGTACCACAGCAGCAACAATGGACGGCCTCATAGGGCCTTTAGTGGCCTGCGTGAATCCCACCACTGTTCAGAAGGGAGTGTGTATGCTCTAATTAAAGTGCTAAGTAAAAACAGCTTCAAGCCAACCCCACCATATCTCAAAGTTATAAATGCAACAAAAAAATTTAAAAAGGAAAAAGCCCAGCTGTTCAAAGCCATATGTATAGGAGAGCGTAACCAAACCCCTCCCCCCCCTTTAGCCTCAATCTGTTCCCTAGAGCAACCACTGGAAACTACCTGATTGCTCAAAACAAACACACAAGTACACTAATTGGCACATCATGACTTTATGGTTTTAAGATATTGTCTACACTGAATTCTTCAACTCTCTTTAAAGATGCACTTTTGTGTCATTTAGAGCATGCCACTGTTGTAGTCAACACAGCTCTAAGAGCTCTGTAGTGTTTTTCTTCTACCTTGGAAAAGAGAAGGCATCAATCCAGTAGCATCAACAGTGGCAGGGACAGGAGAGGGAGGATGGAGAACCCTGCCTGGCTCTCCCTTTAGCAGAAATGTTTTCAGGACAGGGTGCTTTTTTAATGCTATCTTGGCCCAATCAGTGTTCTAGTTGTTTCTCAAATGGGGTCAAAATTCGTCTCTGGAGAAGCAGGGACTTGAAGTTTCCATCTGACTGGGTAAAGAAAACATGTTGGGTTTAGATATATTAGAAAAGTCAAAGAAAACGATGCGAGACTGAATGTTTTCTCAAACTGTTGCTGGTGTAGAGAGAGAAAGTCCAACTCATTGGCGTAGCTTTAACGAAACAGCCCCCGGTCGCAATGTAGCTGGCTGTGGCAGCCAGCAGAAAGCCTGAGAGAGGTCAGGCTGGGCGGGTGAGCTGCCAGGGCAGGCGCCCTCTGTGACGCACAGGAAGTGCAGGAGCAATCCCACCTACAAGGGAAGCTTGGTCAGGGCTGCATGCCCACCACACATATCTGGAAACTGATTTTAAGTAGAGTCTCCTTTGCTGCTCCTGACAAGCAGGCCGTGTGGGGAGGATGCAGCTGGCTACCGCACTGTTCCCGTGCCCACAGTCTTACTGGTACAGGGCCTCTAAAAGACCTAGGGAGAAAAGGGCTTCGTGGAGCTCACCACACAGTTGCTTCTCACCAAATTGTTCATCTTACTCTGCTCTTCTCCGGTCTTCATACTCCTAATAACTTTAAAGAAAGCCACTTGCCCACGCCACAGCGCCTACTTGTACCTAGAGAACACCATTGGAGTAAGGCTATTTCTGTTAAGCCCCTAAGACTCTCAGCCTGCACACATTTAATGGGAAGCCAGGATACAGAGGGGTGCAACGTCTCACATATTAAATAAAATCCTACATAATCACATCACTTCTCATAATTCCACAGGAACCTTAGAAACGAACGTTTCACTGTGACACTGACGAGCCTCCCTTTGACAAGGGACCGGTGTAAGGATCAACAGATCCAGGTTCTCCTCTGGACTCAGGGAGAAAACTGTGTGGCCTTGGACTTCAGTTATCTCTTCTCTGCCTCCTTCCCACCACAGTGGAAGTGGGTGCTGCTAAAGCATTTCTCACCTGGAACAGGGCTTTTTATTAAGAGTTCCTGGAACTTCTAGCTCTACCCTAGAGTCACTAAGACAGTGCACTTCTGTACTATCCTTCACACGTGCTTCTAACATGGCCGCTGGACTCAGAAGATGACCTCTATCTTAACCAGTGTCCAGCAATGGAAACCAGAGGATGCGATTATCGCTAGTCTGCAGACAGTAGTCCAATTACATGTGAACTTTACATATATCATTACCACTCTAGCTAAAGATTAAACCATCCTTATATTCAGATTTATATTTTTGAAATAACTTATAATTGATAAATAAAAATTGCATGTTAATAGTATACAACATGTTTTGAAATATACATACATTTTTGAAATGGTCAAGTCAAACCAACTTATACATTCCCTTCCCACTTTTTTGTGCTCAAGACACCTAAAGAAATCTATATTTTAGCAATTTCCAAGTAGATAATACTACAATAAATATGCTATATGGTAATCTCTTAAGTTTCTACAGTTTAAATTAATTTTCTCACCTTTTAACCAACAAAAAAACATTTGTCTGTGATAAGCCAGTATTGAGAAAGTTTGGGTACTAATATTTATCATTTCTTAAATTTGCCTTTCAAAAAAATGTAGCTTTAAAAAATATGAAAATGTCAATTTTGATGGTTAGATTACCTTTCTTACACAAGCCTGTAACAGCCTAAGAAGTAACTGTGAAACATATAGTTTGGTTGTGAGGAGAAATGAATTCATGAAGGAGTGACTTACCAGTAATTTTGTACATTGACTCAGGTCGTATGCGTGTGAGGGTCAGAGGACACCTTGCAGGGTCCAACTCAGGTTGCCATGGCAGCAAGTGCCAGTACCTGCAGAGCCACCTCACTGGACTGAAGTGACCTTGTGAAAATCTCGAGATGAAAATGGGAGCTGCATACGGACAGTGACAACCTACACATCTGATGGCGATGCCCTAACTTGGGAGGAAACCCCAGGCACACATTCTGATTGCAGGGCTCCTGTTCACTGAGAGCCTTATTCTCTTCTCCTCCCCGTCCAGCCATCCAGTCCAACCCACGGCTCCCGGCCTGGATTCACACACAGCCAGCGCGTGGAGGCTCTTGGGCTATTTGAAGAGGAGGCCTCTGGCTTGGCCCCTGCCTTCCCAGCCAATCAGCTCAGGAAGTCCTTTCCCCACCCTCTACCTTGTCAGTGGTCTGATCCTTCCTTCCTTCCCCTTCCTTCCTTCCTTCCTTCCTTCCTTCCCCTCCCTTCCCCTTCCCTTCCCCTTCCTTCCTTCCTTCCTTCCCTTCCCTTCCCCTTCCTTCCTTCCTTCCTCCCTTCCCTTCCCTTCCCCTTCCCCTTCCTTCCTTCCTTCCCTTCCCTTCTCCTTCCTTCCTCCCCTTCCCCTTCCTTCCTTCCTCCCTTCCCTTCCCTTCCCCTTCCCTTTCCCTTCCCTTCCCTTCCCCTTCCTTCCTTCCTTCCTTCCTTCCTTCCCCTCCCTTCCCCTTCCCTTCCCCTTCCTTCCTTCCTTCCTTCCCTTCCCCTTCCTTCCTTCCTTCCTTCCTTCCTTCCTTCCTTCCTTCCTTCCTTCCCTTCCCCTCCCTTCCTCCTCCTTCCACAGAGGTAGAGATATATTGAGTATAAAATTTCAGGCACATGCCTACCTATGTAGTGCTCTCTAGACTGCCTCAACTTCTACCCCAGTGGCTCTCAACCTGTGGATCACGACCCCTTTATGGGGTTGCACAGTAGATGTCCTGCATATCATATATTTACATTACAGGGTTGGGAATTTAGCTCAGTGGTAGAGTGCTTGCCTAGCAAGTGCAAGGCCCTGGGTTCGGTCCCCAGCTCCAAAAGAAAGAAAAAAAAAACATATATTTACATTATAATCCACAAAAGTAGTAAAATCACAGTTATGAAATAGCAATGAAATAACTTTATGGTCGGGCTCACAATAACACTAGGAACTATGTTAAAGGGTTGCGGTAGTAGGAAGGTTGAGAGCCACTGGTCTAGAGCATTCCCTTCTGGTTTTTTGTTTATTTATTTTGATTTCTGAGACAGGGTCTCACTATGTAGTCCAGGCTGGCCTCAAACTCGAGGAGATCCTCCTGCCTCTACTTCCAGAGTTCTGGGATTATGAACAAGTGTTACCGAGTTCTCTTCTGGATCCATTCTACTTGTCAACAGGCTAAGCAAACACTTTCAGAGCAGGGTAGAACTATCAACTTTCTTTTTCTAAGTACCACATTTCTATGGATAGAACCAATTCCTTTGCCTGAACCTAAAACTGGTCCCCTAACATTCTTCCTTCAAATGGACCTAATTAGGATTAGGTGCAGGGTTGGGTTATAAACGGATTTTGCTCATATCCACCAACCAATGGTGACTGCAGAGTTCCTCGGTAGCTGTTGCTTCTCCTAGAGGATGTTTGCTCCTGGGTATCTGGTCCTAGATTTGTAACTAGATGCAGGGTTTTACCTCCATAGTAGATGCTACCCTAGAAAAATATACCCACATCTCTCATGGCAGCCGAGACAGCCACGCCCCCTTTCTCTGACCCTTCTGCTTACTGTTGGCTAGAAGCAGGCATGGGTCCATGACTGAACATCTCTGGCCATAGCCGCCATCTCCGTTGGATGGGTTGGGCCGCTCTGCCATGCACTGACGGCTGTAGAATTTCCTTTCCTTCCTTTTCACACTTTCACTGGTGAGTAAAGAGCGATTAATTCTCCTATATTAGCTACTTACAGCCCTCACGAGCCCACTTCCTATACTTTGCTCAGTTTGAGATGAGATTTCAGAGTTATAAGACACATATATGACTGATATCAAACATGAAAGAGTCCATGGTGTATTCACCGAAGCACTGACGCTAGCACAGGCCACCACTGTGGTCAGTTCCGCTCTCTGTCAGACAGGCATCACTGCTCCTCCTTGACAAGTGAGGGAGCCTACCCTGCTCCTTCACAGCCGTGAGCAGTGGCGGTCTGCGGGAATGTCGATTCTGCTCACCACCCATCCTCAAAGAACAGCTAGAGTTTTAAAACCATCTATGAGAGCTCAAGACACAAAATAGGAGTTCGAAGTTGTAAGGCGCCTGCAATTTGAGCACAAACGTCCTCCTTGTTCCATGATATCCTTTCTGCAGCTTACCTTGGCTTCCCTCTCGGTAACCAACTTCCAGATGTTGTGGGAGTGAGTGCCCACAGTCAGGTTCTTATGGCTAAGATGAGATTAGTTGCTTGTATATCTGGTCACTCTCTTTCCATGTAGGGGACAATCAGCATGTCAGCCATGTTGTTCATTTTCCTAAAACTTCCCTTTAGGCACTGATTCAGCCAAGAGGCCAGAATAGAGTCCATGGAGACAAAAGGCAGCCTCATGGTCGTGGCTCCTCCTTCTCAGATATGCTCACCCAGGACAGACCTTGGACCTCAGACATACATGTAGCCAAAATGTAAACTTATGTTCAACTTTGCAGAAAGATGCAAATGTGTTTAAATGTAGAGGATAAAATATAGCAGGGTTGGGTAGCTAGTTCAGACACTAAGGTGGCTGGCGGTGGCAGTGCCCACTTGAAATGCCAGCACTGGGGAGGTGGGCCAGCCAGATCCATGGAACTTGCTGCTTGCTGACCAGCCAGGATGACCTGCTTTGTGTGTTCCAGGCCGGTAAGAGACCTTGTCTCAGAGACCAAGATAGACAGCTCCTGAGGAACAACTGGAGGTTGTCCTCTGGCCTCCACATATGAATACTCACACATATATCTCATACATGTGCTTAAATTCTGTCACATTTACTTCAAATCTTTTAAAATTAATTCAGCAACTGTTTGAGTCTCTGATCAGCTAAGGATGAATAGTACAAGCAGTAAAATTGCCGTTTGTTCCTTTGCTCCACTCCTCAGCCTGTGACAGACCCGATGTGACAGTCAAAACGAGCAGCTGTGTGGAGGCTCCACACGCTCTGTCGAAGCTCACCATCCGTGTCTCTACAGCATGTTCTGTCACTCAGTATCTGATGGGATCTGCTCATGGTGAAACTTGCCATGCAGTCCATTTATTCTCGGGCTGCATTTTACCACAGGAATCAAGCACATATTTCCTGATGTATTCTAGGTTGTTTCCAACTTTCTGTTATTACCAAAATTCCTGCTTTATGTAAAATCTCCAATATTCCTAAGTAAAGGTTTCCCTGAGGAAAATCTAGATGTGTGATTGCTAATCTGTTTAGGAAATGCATTTAACTTTTTTTTTCTGTGAAAATGACCATATTGCTCTAAAATGTTTATGCAATTTGCTACTGTCAATTCTTAATCTTAAGTTCATGGGTGTGATGAGTTTGCATTCCCACCTTCCTGTGGGACTCGTGCATGTCCTTGCATATTTATTAGCATACTACAAAAGCTTCAGTGAGCTGTCATTCCCATGACGGTCTCCCGTGCGTCTCATCCTGCTTGCTACCTCTTTGTTACGTCACTGTAATTCCTTCCCATCATCCTCCTTGTCTAGAAGCTTGGCATGCCCATGCCCAGCACACTCCCCCTGAGCTACCGTCCCAGCCTAAACATCGCATGTTATAGTTTGTGTCAAGCAATTACCCATTCCACACCCTCTATTTCTAACGGTTATAACGTTCCTTTTCTCTTTAGCCTATTTAGTGGTCTGGAGTTTACATACTGTCAGTGGAGAGCTGACTGCCTCCGTGTGGTTCCATGTCCCTCTGTGACACCACACTTCTCTCACTGGAATAGACACCTGACCACCCTTTCACCTCTGCCCGCCTCATCTGATTGTCTATTGAGACTTGTCCATGCTGCTACAGCAAAACCAATCATGACCTCAAGTTGAGTCCTATTTGTCAATGGGCTAGACATGCCCCGTTTCTGGGCTTTGGCTCACCCATGGGGCAGATGTATACATTTGCCCACCTGTTCCTAAAAAGAGGTCTGAGCCATGAAGGCACCTGAAGGTCCAAAGAAAAGTTTCCTACCAACCCATTAAAATCACAAATGTCTATACAAACTAATTTTCATACCTCTACACAACCTGGATAAAAGTTATTTCCAAAGTATTGAAAAATGAAGAGACTGCATTGGGTTTGTACAGTGGCACAAAAATCCGGTGCTAACCTGTAGTTTTCTGCATACATCAAGTATCAGGATCTTCAAATACCATATATTTTCACAAGACATAAAAATCCTACACGTGATTACAAGGTACAAAGTTTTCAAGATACCCCCACTGCTAGCAAGCTGGCCTAGTTTAGCATTTTGTTTAGGAAGAGTTTTACAGCATGCAGGAAAAGTACTCAGATTAACTTCTGGAAAGAATAAAAAGTACCAATAAAATCCTTCTATGAAAACGTTTTCTTTATTTTTCTTTTTGCAAGTCCATTAGAATATTGGACATGTAACAGTGACTCGTTATCCTGGAGGGCAGCACGGACTTTGTCCAGAGACCCAGAGACTCCATGCTACGTGGTTCAAAGTCCTCCCAACCGTGTCTTCCACCAGTCCTTATACAGTAGTTTCACTCCAGGCAGGCTGCTCAGCTAGGCTCTGAGAGTACATTTCCTACAAACCCTCCAAGATAAAAGTCTCTCCTCTCGACTTCTTTTGCTCCCTCACACCTTAAGTTTCTCCCCTAAGGGCATTACCTCTATACCAACTGACAAGAGAAGCAACACGCTCTCTCTCCCTAACACACAAATCCAGTGATCTGCTCTGCTTAGATTTAGCAACCGAGAGAGCGAGAGTGCAGTGGGAAAGGCAGAGAACGGGAAAAACATTTTCTAGAAGGCTGTTTTTAGGGCTAAGGCCTCAGGCTAAGCACCATTAAGCGGCTCAAGTCAGGCAATGTGATGTGGGTGGGTGAGTAAAGAGCTGAGGCTTAGTCTGATTACAGGAGGCTATGGCATGAGTACCTCGCTGGGAGAACCACTCCTGAAGGAGATGGTTTTGAAGCCGCACATGTGAGCGAGTTGTGTTCCAGGTTTTCCTTCTGCACCAGTTACTTTAAAAGAGTTCTTGGAGCCTGGGGGATCTGAAGAGGAGACAATGAAACCTTTCCACATTTTCATTCTTGTTGGGAGAGAATTCCTGAATATTAAATGTAACATCACCTTCATAGGGATAGAGCATTTTAAACATGTACATGTCTTTAGATAATCAAGACAGTTGAAAACATGTCTGGTTCATGCATACCTGATGTCTCAGCTCTAAAGATGGACATGCCTTAGCTGCAGTGAACGACTGCCGACTTCCTACTCAGAAGGGCTTTACATTCACTGCCTTATCTGATCCACTCTTCCTCTGTGTGACATTTTAGAAAGGAGAATGCTGAGTTTCACGTGGCTAAACAACTTGGGAGACATGGAGACCAAGGAACCGAACCAAAGAGTGTACAACTGAACAGAGAATTTCAAAAAACTGAATCATGAAAAGAAGTGAAAAGAACCAACCTGTTAGCTCAGCCTCTACACGACCCCCTCCTGATGCTCACACACAGTGTGGTAATGAGGTTAACCTCTCTAAATACCCTTCTCAGCGCATGCTCATTCTCCACCTCCTTCAAAATCCAACAGAGCACCTTACTCTTAAAAGTCTAGTACTTGTCTATGTCTGGTCTGATTCACCTGTCCCTGTTATGAAGCCCACAAGGTCCACATTAAAGACCTCACTGAACTAGCATGAGCTAGGCTCTGTGTAGACAGACACAGCCTCGTCCACAAAGGGTTCCCACGACAACGTCTCACAAACTCTTTCGGCCTTAGCTGGTTATTTCTTCTACCTACGAGGTTCCTATCACAGCTACATTAATGCCTTTTCCCACACATCCAAACTGACCCAGTCATGATCCAGGATGGATCCCCACCCCTTGAAGCAAGTGAACATGGTTACAAAAAGTACCCCTTAGTGTTTGAGCTCCAGAGCGCCAAATTTTAGTGCCTGAATTCCTGGCATGCAGACCCTAGGCTCTTTCCTTGGGAGACAAGATATGTGTATGTTTCGCTGAAAGCAGCTTGAAAAAAATAAGTCACTCAGTTACAGAGAGTGTACTTCATTCCTTCAAAAGAAGACCAAAAGCAAACCATTCACTCCAAAGTCTGCATTGGGGACTGGGGACCGTTCCAGCCTGTGGGAGGCAAATGCTGAAAAGATTAGAGTCCTCTGCAGAAAGTCCTGACAGAGGGACCTTTCCACTGTTTCGACTGTGAGAGGAAAGAGACACTTAGGAGCTCGTAGACTTCCTGCTAGCAGTAGGGGCGGGGCTTTCAGGGGCTGGTGTCCAGAGCGTGCTGCCACTGCTGCTTTGCTCCTGCATTTGAAACTGACTGCAGCTTGTGAATCGCAAAGTGACTTGTGATGAATCCCATTTCTTTTTAGGAGTCAGAACCCAATAAGGTCAGAAAGGAACCTGAACGTCCTGCCAATAAAAGGAATGACAACTGCTCTGCTTCCAGAGTAGGCTATGAAAGGCCAGGGAAGATCTGGATGGGCTGCCCTAGAGACGTTTCTCCAGTGCCGAAAGTGCCCTCGGCATTGCCACTGACCTACCAAGGGCTAAGGGAAACTGTGGGTGCAGGGACAGCTTCCCTGAGGCAGTCTAAGGAAGGCCCTAAGAACGGGGGCAAAGGGGTTCCAGCACAAGCTGCTTCTTCCTCCAGACACAGAGAGGAAAGTCAGCTCAAGTGAACAGGGAAACAGCTCGTCAGCTATCGGTGTGCACGCCCGTCATCCTAGCACCCTGGAGGCTGAGGTAGAGAGGCAAATTCCAGGCCAGCCATACTTGTAACCTGAGACCACCTCAAAACCAAACAGGGCAAAGTCAAATAAACAATGTTTCTGCATTACAGACATTCATCTCTTTAAGGCATGGGTTAATTTAAATCTAACTCCTTAGTGTAGTGGCTAGTAATGTTCTGATCCTGTCAAGTAAATAAGTAGTCCTAATACCTCACTAAGTTCTGCTTAATCACATGAAAAACTCAACATATTTACATCTTTAAAGTACTGGAATTAAAACCAAGTGATAAACTCTTAAGACATGAAACACATGCAAACTACCGTTGTCCTTTCTGGAAGTCTTAATATTACAGCCACTCTAATCAAACCGGTGACTGCCTGATTTCACTTGAAAGCTATTTGTCTACTCTGTGGCTGCTCCTGCTACACAAGTAACACTTGTGTGTTCCAGTTCTGTGTATACAGAATGAAACTTGAATGCTTACTTATTATTTAAATGTGTGTATATATGTAAATAATCTATAAATAACAACATATCGATATATAAATAATCGGGTTGACTATCTAAAACATTTTGAGTGCTACAAAATGCCACAATAGAATATTCCACACTTGACCCCATGTAATAGTTGAAACATATTTGCAAAAATATGTGTAAAATGACCTTCAGGCTGTGTACAAGTTTTGCTATAAAAAATAGACAAATTCTGTGTTTGGAATTACCACCCTTGAGATATATCATCCTGCTAGGATATGTGTTTGCAGATACTTCAAAAACTTCTGAAAACAAAAAGAAAGACTCCTAAATCCAAGGAACTTGTACTACAAAGCGTTTTGGAGAATGAATGTTCAACCTGCATCTGTATCCGTGTGTGCATCCATATCTATTCACACATGTAACTCACAGGATGGAAACTACACGGGAAACTTGCTCGCTTTGCCATAAATGTGAACCTTTCATAAACATGTCAGAAAGCACATGCAAGCCGGCTGGTGGATAAGGCAGTGGAGGAGTGAGAAAGGTGCACTGGGATTGAAAAGTTCAGATCTCTCTAGTGACCTTGAACAAAGCATTTCTCTTTCAAACTCAACCTATGACGTAGGCTTAGTGCTGTAGAATTTCCCTTCCCTTAAAACAGTTATCTGTACACTTTGAAACTTCAAAATAGTTATGCGATGAAAGACAGCTGATGTTTTAACGATATTAATGCCTAATTATGTTATATGCGTTCAAATATAAAATATTCACTAATACAAAATAGTATTGCCATACTTGCAGAAGGGACGGAGGCTCATGTCAGTGCTCTTCCGAAATTGTCCCTCCCCCCCATGTTTAGAAACAGGGTCTCTCACTGAATCTGAATCTTTCCAACACAGTCAGATTGGCTGGCCAGCCCCGGATTGTTCTTATCTTTGCCCGCACAGTACTGGGGTTGCAATGCTCAGCCCCATTGAGCTAGCTTTTCAGCTGTTTGCTTTTATGTGGTGTCAGTCTAAATTCAGGTCCTCGGGTTTGCACAGCCTTTACTGACTGCCATCTCCCCAGCCTACAGCGTATTAAAGTTAATTAAATGGCCAACTACCATAAAATAATATAAAGTGAAAAGCTACCCAGGAAAGCCATGGATCATGGCTTTGCCTATATTATGAGAAACACTCATTTTTAATCTCAGTTAGAGAGTAGCACTATAAATTTGATTATGTAGAAACAAGAATGTAACCTGGTCTCTTCCACAAATTACATTATTAGACACATTTACAGAAATGCATGCTTTGCTTTCCGTAAGAACTTATGATTAAATTATAGATTTTGGTTTTTTTAAAGTAATAGTATAACCACAAATGTGAAATGCGAATGCAGCTTCCTGATAAAACACAGGTTACTTATTAAATATAACACGGGTGCAGGCCTGGCTAAATCAAATGTTTCTGAGTGCTAAGACATGCCACTGGCTGGAGGAGTATTCTGTGTTTTTGCAAAGAGAAGGAGTATCCCTTAATACACCCTCACAGATAAGGAGAGGGAGAACGGTGTATGGGGATCAGGAGTTCTGACCTTCAGACTCCCGACATGCAATAGTGTTTAGTGCTTATGATGTGCCAGCCTCGTTCTTATGATGATCACCTGATATTGAGATACATTACTGAATGACACAGACAAAGCCTGTCCTCACCAAGTCTCAACTCAGTAAGATGCGCAAAGACAAAAGACACCACTAACAAGTACAGGATTAGAAGGGGCCAAGAGTGCTTGAGTGGATGGTTAGGTAGCCATGCTGAGGTGAGAGAGGGTCTGGTGTGTGTGGAGAAGGTACGGCTCCAGTTTTCATTAGCATGGTTACAGGAGGCCTAACCACAGACGCCGTAAGACGACAGATACATGAATCTCTATACATGAATCTCTAGGCCAGAGCCCTGCTGGGGGATCCACAACTACAGGACTGAGTCCCATCTGATGCTTACAAAATAATCTTAGGCAAAAGATTAACCCCACTTAGAAAGTGGGTGAACAGTGTGTCAGAGTGACCTGACCAGGGGCACGGAACTTGTGGGTAATCCAGCCAGCACCGAAAGCTGGGCTTGCTGACCACCTGTCGAGTATCTTGCTTCTTTGTACGCTTTGGTCACCAGCACAGAGGAGAGCATTTTATTTCTCACAAGGTATCAGTGAGAGGTCACAACTGTCCTTGTAATTATCATTAGTTGATGTCACTGATGTCTCTTCAAAGATGAGATAAAGCTCACATTCATTAATGTTTTTAAAGTTCTGAGGTCAATTTCATTTTTTTTTCTGTATCTTATTTTTTTTTCTTTTCTTGGGTGGATCATCTTAATACAAGGCTGTCATTTAAAGCAATGATTATTCTCTGAATATTAGAAGTGAGCTATAAAACAGAAAGCCATTATGAATTAACAGAGAAAGGACAGAGGGAACAATAGGGAGACATGGGACCCAGTGATTCGGAGAATAGCATTTCTCAGCAGAGGAAAGAAGTTAAAAGTCAAAGAGATCAAAAACGTAGAAACCTGTAGGAAGGGAAAGTGTGGAAGAAAGAGAGCTGGAGTAGAGGTGAGAAAGGCAAAGAGCAAAACAAAAAACAAAACAAACAAAAAAAACCCATTTTCTAACAAAACCAGAGAATACTGAGAATACTGACCCCCCCCCCAAAAAAAAAGAAAGGAAAAAAGTGGACCAAGAATCGGATTTCTGACACAGTAACCTAGACAGCCGGTGGAATTACCAGCAGCGGGGGGGGGGGGGGGGGGGGGTGGTTAGGGAGGCTGAAAGGTGATCAACTTCGTTTGCCTAGTGCTAGGTCTAAGGTGGCAGCCAGGTTCTCATGAGTGGAAAGGGTCTCAGAGATAAGAGATAAATTTGGATGTGTATGCTACTGAGATCTAACTGTCCAAAAATAGTCACCTCCAGAGCACTTGCCTATGAGTAATCAAAAGGCAAGGGATATGCTATGAGTATAAACACACCAGAATTTTGAAAAAAAAAAATTGGGAGGGGAGGTCTTTGTTTTAGATAGCATCCACCTTTCTAGCCTAGGGAAGCCCTGAACTCACAATTCCTCAGTCTCCTTAGTGCTGGGATTACAAGCATGAACCACCATGCCCAGTGCATGGTTTTGAAGATTTTGTATGAAAAAAAAAAGTTGTGTAAAATTTCTTAATTTTTTTGTATTGTTGCATGTGGGAGTGACACTTGTCCAGAGAGAGTTATACGTTAAAATGTATTTTGAGTCTCTACTCTTTCAAATGTACCTACCAGAAATTGAAAGTCACATAAATGCTTTCTGTTCTATTTCTATTAGGTATAGTGGACTCATAGAATACATGGTCTTAATCATTCAACCTCTAAACCTTATACTATTGTCTCCTGAGATAGTCACTGCTACTCTGTCTGGTCTTGAACTCATATGAAGAACCCAGGCTGATCTCAATCCCTAGACCCTCCTACATTAGCTTCCCACAGACAAGATTTCCATGCACTTCAATGTCCGCTTTAGTATCACCTTTTATGGGAGAAAATACCCAGGTCTATAAATCACATAGTTAAATATGGGGCTGAGATTCAAACCCAGGAATGACACTAGATCACATCAACTTTGAAACAAGCCGTCCTCTCAAGTTACTAAGTGGTTACCGTTTAAATGGTAAGTATCAATTCATTAGAATGGTTCTTTGTCAGAGTTTGTGACAGCCTAATCTTATTATTTGGAATTGAAAACCAAAACAGGTAGATGTTATATGTGACTTCTGAGGTATGAAGAACTACTGATGATGTTCACACGGTTTCACTCTCGTGGGCTAGCCAAGTCTCCATTGCCCTGGGAACTCCACCTCTCCCCAAGTCAAATGCCCCCTATCTAACTGTCCAGCAGAGAAAAAAAAACATCATTGACGCAACCCTGAAGAGAAGGGCCCTGATTTCTGAACGTGACTGGATACACCACACAGGCATACTTAACACATTTCCAGCAGGTTTTCACACCACAGCATCTAAACTTCTCCAGGTAAAATGCATTTCCCTCAACCCTTCACTGAAGAACCAAAATGTTGAGCTCACCCAGTTGGATAATTTCAGAATACACTGTGCCTGTACTGTGGGTCGCTCCTGTAATCCCAGCGTGGAGCTAGAAGGATTGAGAGTTTGAAGCCAGCCTGAACTATGAGTCTGTCTCAATAAACAAACAAACAAACAAACAAACAAACAAACAAACAAACTTCTTTCTTTTTGCTAGAATCCTAACAGTAAAGTCTTCTGCAAATATGAACTCAAATACAATATTAAGCACCACTAACTTGTGTTTAGTTCATTGGTCTTAATTTCAAAAACAAAGCTTTCATTTCTACTACCTATCTGGACGAGACTAGCTGAGGACCACCAGGATGCACAGTCCTAACTCTATCATCTTCAAAATTTCTCATGTAAATGCCCTTCAGGCACTTCGTCTCCGAGCATACACACTTCCCTTCACCAATCACAAACCACAAACACACGTTTACACATGCAAGTGGAGGAAAAGGGAAGCTTAAATAGTATTTTTTTTTTTTTGCAATAAGACTAGTTAGCATGGGTGTAGAAGTGTGTACCACCTGACCCACTTACCAGCTCAACACACACACACACACCCCTTTCTCCCTCTCTGCCCCATTTCTCAAAAGTGGTATCACTTGATTTGGACCCAGATTTGAAAATGCTTACTGAGCTCACCGTGATATAAGATAAAGATGCTAAGGCTTGCCCTTGGCTGTTTCAGGTTAATGCTCATCGACTCTCATTGAGTTGAAGCATTCTTGGAAGTTTTCCCTAACTACAATCTCTGTCTACTGTGGACCAAAGATTCAGAACCTAGAGAGCCAGTTAGCGCTGAAAATGCTCTGTCCACTCAGAAGGTGCCAGGAGACTCAAGTGGCTGAGAAAACATAAAGCTGCCGCCAACATTCTGATCAGCGTGTCCTTCCTCTCCAGGAGAAGAGTGTGTCTCTCCTCCCACGCTGCACTCTAGATTCTCATCGCTCCTATTAAGTGGACAGTTCTTGTAGTGGTTCACTTCAAAGAGACTTCTGTCTCCTGCTTAGCATAGCATAAAGTACTTTCCTTTCCTTTCCTTTTTTTTTTTAATAAATGACGTGTGCCAGCACTGTTGACAAAGACTGTTCGCCAAAACTTGCATTTTGGTGAGGGAGCCATTCAATACACTAAAAAACCATATTAAAGCATGCTTAAATAGAGAAAACAAAATGAGGGAGGGAGGGAGGGAGAATAAGAAGGGGTGGGCTGGAATTTTAGTGCTAAAACAATATCCAACCAAGAAGAGGCGGTGATCTGAAAACAGTGTGGGAAGAGGAGTGACAATCTAGGGCTGCCTGGTGTCAGGTGGGACAAGGAAAGGGTCATGCCCTTCACATATTTAGCAAGCCCTGAAGAGGAGGCAAAAGGACAAAGACCAATGAAGACAAATGCGGACCTGAAGACGAACGCAGGATTTGCGGATTTCTTTAACGGGGAGGTGGTTTTTTGAGACAGGGTGTCTCACCGTGGCCCAGGCTGGCCTCGAACTCTCGGCAATCCTCCTGCCTCAGCTCCCTTAGGGCTGGGACCGCTGCCCGCCCAGGACCGGCAGGCTCCCTGCGAGCTCAGCAGCACACAGTCTCCGCCTTTGTCCCCAGACGCCTGGCTTCGCGGGGGTCCCTCGGCGAGCCGCTCGGGGGAGAGCGTTGGGCCCCGGCTGCAGCGCCGACACGCCCCCGCGCCCGGTTACCCGCCGGCACCCCGGCCCTGCGCCCGCACGTCCCGGCCCCAACGTCCGCCGCCCTCCGGGACGAGGCGCGCGGCCCCACTCACTCACCATGGCCGCGCGGCCGCGATGCGCTGTCCAGGGTAGCCGCCTTCCTCTGCGCCGCGCCGCGCGCCGCCCGCGCTAGTCACTCGCCCCCGCCCCCGCCCCGCGCGCCGCCCGCCTCCCCGCCCCCTCGGGCGCGCGCCGCGCCCTGCCCGCTCCGGGCCGTTTCCCCCGCCCCGCGCCCCTGGCCCTGGGGGGGCGGGGGGAGACCACGGAGGAGGAGGAGCTCCGAGGACGGCCGCGAGACCGTGGCCCCAGAGGCCTGCGCGTCCCCGCTCCGCGCGCGCCCCCGCTGGCGCCCGCGCGGCGCCCCCTGCCGGCCGCGCTGGGATTTGCAAGTTCAGCTGGCGCCGTTTGTACGCGTCTGTCACACCAGGCTCCTGGAGAAGCCACCTGTGGCTCCTCCGCTAGTCCTGGGGAGTGTCTGGGCCAGCACCAGATGATTTATTTAAATTGGGCACGCCGGTTTGCGGGATGTCCAAGGTTGGGCTGGATTTGCGAGGGTGCACACCTGAAATCCCAGCACTTGGGGGATCAGAGCCAGGAGGAATAGGTGAGTTCAAAGTCAGCCTTCGCTTCTTAGGGAGTTCAGCGCCAACCTGAGCTTTGTGAGAGCCTGCTTCAAATAAGTAAATAAGTAGGCAAATGATAAGTTGTATTTATTCTGAGTGCCACTTGGAGCATGTGAGCACTAATATTCAGTCTAAACAGACTTTTTCAGGGCTTACTTCCAGATAGTGTCATGGGATCGGATGGCTTATTCAATGCGTCATTAACAGTGTACAGCACTAGATCCCAGGCTTTTGTGTGTCAAATGATTGCTTTTCATATTGCCTTTAGAATGAGCGCCTATTTTTCTTAGACGGCTAACGTGGTTTTTGCAACACACACACACACAGGTCTATGGACAAAGAGATAAGAATGATTTTTTTAAAAAGCGTGGAAATAGAGACCTTCTCTCTTTCTTTGCATAGCTTGTATTTCACATCCGGACAGTGTGTCTGATAGATCTTAGAGAGGACCGAGAGCTAATAGGAGACCGTCCTAAGCCACAAACTCCTGCAATCCAGAACCAGGATTCACTTTATCTCCATGGCTACCCACCATCATCAAAACGGCTACCCTGGAAGAAAGGGCACTAGCTGATGGCCTTTTTTGCATGGTTTTTCTCTGAAGCATCACTTCCTTTGACTCCTTCTGTGATGGTTTTTGTCTTTCCTGTCAACAGGTTTTAGAATCACCTAGGAGACACACCCCTGGACACGTCTGTGAAGAGGTTTCCAGAGAGTTTCAGACGAGGTGGAAAAAACAAACTCTAAATGTCGGCAGAGCCATCTTAACTGTGGACACAGTGAGATCGACTGCCTCACAACCTTGCTACCATGATTTTACCACCAGGACCCTACCTTGGAAACTCGAGCCAAAATAATTCTTTGGTTCTTGTCTTAGGATTTTTATTGCTTGGATAAATTGCCACGATCATTACCAACTTGGGGAGGAAAAGTTTATTTCCCTTATTACCTCCATGTCAAAGTCTGTCTTGCTCCTCTCAGGCTCCCTTAGCCTGCTTCTGTAGACTACTCAGGACCACCAGCCCAGGGAATCTACCCCACATGATCTGGGTGTCCTCACAACAATCATCAATCAATCAAGAACGTGCCCCACAGGCTAGCCCACAGTATAATCTGCTGGGGACATGTTCCCCATTGAGGGGTTTTCTTCCCAAACGACGCTAAGTGACATTGATATGAAAGTAGCCAGAGGTAAACAAGATTTGTCTCAGAGTATGTAAATAACATTTTTATTGTCCAATGAGAGATGCAAAACCTAGTGGCCTTCAACGATGTGAAGAGCCTTGTCGGTTGCCTATTAGACCTAGATCGTAAGACCCCATTGCTGAAGACATCACAAGCTTGGGTTGCAGGACAGGAAGAAATCAAGCTGGAAGTGAACTGGAAGCTTCTGCCTTGATGGCTAGCTTTCACGGGTCTAGAATGTGCTGCAAAGGCTGGGACATTCCTTTATCGTCTTACCCAGAAGTGGACCTGAGTACGACAGTACTGAACGTCCAGGCTAAAGGTGACCACTGGTGCAATAGTAGTGTCCGTAGACTCACATGCCCAAATGCTTGTCCCATAGGGAGTGGCGTTCTTAGGGGGTGTGGCCTTGTTGGAGAAAGTGTGTCACTGTGGAAGCAGACTTTGAGGTCTCATAGATGCTCAGGTTAGGCCTAGTATGGCAGTCTCCTGCTGCCTGAAGATCAAGAGGTAGAACTCTCAGCTCCTCTAGCATCATGTCTGCCGGCACACTGCCATGTCTCCTGCCGTGATCATAATGGACTAAACCTCTGAACCTGTAAGGCAGCCCCAAAGAAATGTTTTCTTTTGTAAGAGTTGCCTTGGTCATGGTGTCTCTTCATGGCAATAGACCCCAAACTAAGACAAGTGACTATGACTGTCGTGGGGCATAACTAATGACTTCCCAATTTGATTTAAGGCTTCTTCTGTGGGAACAAATCCATACCGTTGTATGAATTCATCGTAAATCTTGTCAAAAGCCAATATGATGGGAGGTTATAGGCCCTAGGGGAGAATATGCTGCTATTGTTTTTCTGAATGTACACGTTGTCCGACTGCCTTTCACGTATTTGCGTCCACGTATCGGAGCTACTGAATGTAGCCTTGGCCGGTGTTCTAGTTTGCTTTCTGTTTCTGTGATATAATACTCTGACTGAAATCAACTTGGGGAAGAGTCTATTGGACCTACATTTCCAGGCCACGGGCCATCACCAAGGAGAATCAGACTAGGAACTGAGGTAGAAACTGTGGAGGGGTGGCTGCTTGCTGGCTGGCTCTCCAGCTCGCTCAGCTAGCTTTCTTAAGCATTGCAGACCCAGCCACCCAATGTGAGCTGCTCCCTCTAACATCAATCGCCAATCAAGACAATTTTCACAGATGTGGCCACAGGCAATTCTTCAGCCGAGGTTCCGTCTTCCCAAGCGACGTTATAAGAAGTAACCAGAGCAGTTGGGGAAACTTCTTTTGGCAGGGTCAACACAGGGTTAGCCCAGAGATTCATTGCGGCTCAAAAGAGAGGTGACTACTGAGTACCGGGCCCTAAAAGTGACATCGGTATCACTCCTACCCACAATCCACCCAACGCCCAGGGAACATCAGACTGTTAAATATTGGGGAACCCAGGATTCACCCATAGGCATGTCGGGTCCTTTTCACAATACCATGCTATCCTGCGTGATCTTATCTCTAAGAATAGAGGTTGAGAAGATGGCTTAGTGATTAATGTGCTTGCTATCTCTATGACCCAAATAAAAGTTAAGTGTGGCCATGTGTTTCTCTAACCCTACACTCAGGGGTGGACATAGACATAGGACGTTACTGAGGACTCACTGGTCAGTCAGTCTAACTGGAAGAGCATGCTTTGGGTTCAGTGAGCAACCTTGTCTTTAAATAAGGTAAAGAGGTGATTGAGGGGGCTACTCAACACCCACCACTGTCTTCACACACACACACACACACACACACACACCACACATACCACACACACACAACCCACATACCACACACCACACACACACACACACACCACACACGCACTCACACACACACAGCACACACATACCACACACACACTCACACACACACACACACCACACACACACCACACACACACCACACACACACACCACACACTCACACACACACACCACACACCACACACACACACCACACACACACACCCCATATACCACACACCATACACACACACCACACACACCCCCATATACCACACACCACACACACACTACACACACACACCACACACCACACACACACACACCACACATATCACCACACACCACTCACCACACACACACACCACACACACACACTCACACACTACACACATATCACCACACACCACACACACACTCACACACTACACACACACCATACACACCACACACACACTCACACACAAATACACCACACATACCACACACCACACACACACCACACACACACACACACACACACACACACACACACACACCACACCTTACCAATTTGGCAGATCAAATCCTTTTCCAAAGATCATTTGCTCATCTACTCGTTGGCAATTGCTTCTACGATGCTCAGCCCAGTGACTCTAGGGTCTCCCAGCATTGCTCCAAGGGTTGGGTTGAAGTAAAATGGACAACTCTACCTACATAGCTTAGAGATGACAGTGACAGAGCTCCAGATTAGTTCTGTAGTCAGTCATATCAAAGTGGAAATTCCACATGATTGCCCAAGGTCCAAAATATAAGCTCCTATGCTCTTCGCTGGCTTGGTCGGTAGAGGGGGACTGTTAAACTTCAGCTCGTGTCACTGTCCCACTCCAGCTGTGATTATTGCTAGAAGAACCCCCAGAGTGTGTGACTTCAGGTGATTTTCTTTCCCCTCATTACAGAACTCTTCTTTAAGAACAGACAGAAACCCTTAGCCTGGTCGCGCTTTCTTGTGATCTTGCACTCGGAAGTGGAGGTGGGAGGATATTTCCGGGCGAGCCCAAGCTGTACCATGAGACCATATCTTAAAACACAATGAGAGTAAAACAAAATCCCAAGGTGGGACACTCAGACAGAGTCATCATGAATCCCAGGGCTTTATCTACCTCCGTCTTCAAGGACTGACAATGTGGGACCAATCTGTTTTCATCTGCATTTCGATCATCTACTTACCTACCTTCTATGACCTTGAAGCAAAACTCAGATGTAATATCTTACCGTAAGTATTTTAGTGTGTCACAGAAGACAAAATTATTTTTTTACATAATAC
The DNA here is from genome assembly GCF_021556685.1 of Rattus norvegicus. Taxonomy (NCBI): domain Eukaryota; kingdom Metazoa; phylum Chordata; class Mammalia; order Rodentia; family Muridae; genus Rattus; species Rattus norvegicus. Next base: position 23,465,565 of record NC_141550.1, on the reverse strand, counting down.
AACGGGATACCTTGACAACTGGCCATACTGTCTTACCGTCTAAACATAGACAAGGGATACACAACTTCCCAATTATTTTATGTCCCCTTTCTAACAGTGTTTCATTCTTATGTCTCCGAGTCTCTTTAAATCTCATTTCTCCTCATCCATCGTTTCATTTTCTTCTAAGTGAATAAATTGTTTATTTATTCATATGGACTGGAGGATTTCCAGCTGTGTGGATTCCATGGCCAGCATCCCACTCACATGAGCTTCTGAGCTCTGTGCACTTGTGCTCTGATGTCTATAACTAAAGTTTGATTGGATTTAGCTTAGAATTTCTTGACAGGAATACTTAATGGGATGCTGTTTGCCCCCCCCCCCAAATCAGGGGGGAAACCCCGCAAAAACCAAACAAAAAAACCGATGGTCACTCTTCTTATGATGTTTAAGTGACAGTAAATGCTTACACCCAGTGACTTCCTTAGTGCTACGGTTGAAGTATTCTATAAGCCCTACACTTTTTTTTTCCTGCTGGAAAAGAAAACACCCTCTCATTGACTCTTCAGTTACCCTAGGGATACAATTTATGTAGGAAAACGAGGTAAGCTGAAAAGCAGATTCACCCACAGTGCCAAAAACACTCACAGCAAGTCCAAACCTGAGCCACGAAGACAGGTCAAGGATAAAGAGTATTTATCCTAGCTTAGGATGGGGACACATGCCTGTTATCCCACCAGCCGAGGGGTGTGGGACCAGCTGGTGGCTGCACAGCAAGACTGTGTCTCAAAAGAAAAAAAAAACCCACTAGAAAGAATAAATAGTGTTTGGAAACGTCTGCCTGTGCCCACACTGCCACGTCAGCTGCCGTTGCTCAACTTGTTTGTGCTTCGTTTCTGTCCATTCTGAAAACAGAGTGACTCTCTCAAAGAAAGCTTCATTGGAGTAAGAACCCAGATTTTGCTGTGATTGGTGACTTTTAAAAACAGCGATCAGAAGGCATGGCGGGGGGTGGGGGGTGAGTCGTGAAGACAGTTTTATTTATTTTAGTTTTTAATAAAATCGTGTGCTGCTGCCTTTCGAAGGTAGGCAGATGATAGAATTCCTGGAATAAAATACAGCCCTGAAAATGTAAACTTCCAACTGTCTCAGACGTTCAGTTCAGATCGGAGGCAGACTGGCCTTTTTCGTTTCTTTTCCTTCCATGCCACCCAAGGTTTCTGTGGCAGTCTGAAAATTGGGCTCAGAGATCTTCCAAAAGTATACTAGTTTTATTTACTTCCAAATATATATATTTGGGGACTATAATCCCCAAATAAAAGCTAACTTCACAATGCTGTTTACACAGATGATATAAGATAAATGTGGCTATTACTCCTTCAAGGTCTGCACAACACATTTGCAGGGAAAAAAATGGATGCCCGGCTCCATTTATCAGAGATAAGACATAGGGCATGGGGAAAAAAAACTACAGTCAAGTCACACAAAACCAAAAAGGCAAAAATGACCATCCCAGTCACGAAGCACGTTTGAAGTTTCTGTTTTCTAGGGTTGAGCTTTTTCCCAAATGTAGCAGCAGCAGTGAGGAAACCACAGTGCCCCCTGGTGCCTAGAGGATCTGTCCAGGTCTAACAATAATTAATAAATAAGTAATTCACTGAGCTGGGGTCTCATTTCTAGGAAGCTCACACATTAAGTTTCGCTAGCAATGGTGGGCCGAGTTAACTACTCTGTTGCTTGCCTTTCAATGGACACACACATCCTAGGTTTCTGTCTCAATCATTTTCCCTGAGGTAAAACTGGGTGAAGCCTGGGGATATTTCCAGTTGAATTTGTGCTCATCCACTTTTTTTTAGATTGATGCTTGCCATTTCAAAGTTAACGGAGCCTGTAGTCCATCATTCCTAAGGATCCGAAGTCAGTAAACACTGACCTTTGATTTACAGAGGTCTTTACCAGCCCAGCATTTAGAACGTTGTCTCTTGTTATGCAACTTTGAACTCACCCAGTTCACCTAATCCTCCTCCCACCTCCTATCTCCCTAGCAAACATTGCTTAGTTTTGGACTTTGCTAAGTGAACACCTGATGCTGTACACAGTTTTAGCTCCCACCTTAAGCTGTACTCGGTAGCCTGACACGACCTCCTATAACATTTCTCAGAAGAGACAACATATTCATAAATGCAAATGTCTAGCCATATTCTGGATTCTTTATACAGTTAAGACACTAACTTAAATCCTTCAAGCAACAGGACAACAGTTGTTATTCAAGTAAAAAGCCAAGTTTTTTTTTTTTTTTAGCAAACCACCTATGTTTATGGTCGTCGTCGTCGTCATCATCATCATCATCATCATTGCTCGGGCTTTGCTTTGTTTTGAACCAGTCTTGCTGTGCACTGAGAGATGACCTGGCATTTCCTGTGTAGCCCAGCTTGGCCTTAAGCTTGTAGCAATCCTCCTACCTCAGCCTCCCAAATCAGGATTATAGGTGGGAGTTACCAGTCCGGTATCCACGTGCATTTTAATGAGAGTAGTTTATAGCTTTATTTTTTTCCCAGAAAGTAAGTTGCAAATTAAAAGTTAAACATGAAAAAAACAGCCAAGTGTGATGGTGCATGCTAATAATCTCAGCACCGGAGAGACAGAGGAGGTTAGACCAGGAAGTCAAGGCTAACCTTGCCTATATAACAAGATAAAGACACCCTGGGATATTTATAATGCCAAGTCTCTAAAGAAGTGGGAGAGGAGGCTGGCAAGATGGCTCAGTGGGTAAACACTTGCGTGCATGTGTGGGGATTCAAGTTCGGATGCCAGAACCCATATAGAGTCAGACGCAGTAGTGAGCATCTATAATGTAAGCACTCTCAAGGAGGTGTGGGCCGAGAAGAGAGAGAGCCCCTGTAAGCTCTCAGGCCAATTAACCTGGAGTATGACCAGGGAAGCACAGACCTTACCCAAGACAAGGGAGAAAGCAAGTGTCAGAGCCCAAGTTTGCTCTTTGACCCCCACACTTACTCCTCGGTAAGTGCACACCTTTACGGTGATCAATCTATGTCTATGTAAAAAGAATACATACTGTTCCCTTTGAGTTAGGTATTTATTTTATCCACTTTACCTCAAGTCACTTTGTTTACAGTGGTAGGTCTTCTACCTACTTGTATTGCCCTAACCGATTGTTAATCGCAATCGACCCTCAAATAATATGAAACTGCTTCTTAATTAGTAAGAGAACCCTAAAAGCCAGTTGTGAGGGAGTGGAGCTAATTACTATTCTGGCACTTACTCAGGAGAGTGAGGCAGGATGAGTGTGAAGGAGGGAACAATTTGGACTGTATAGGAAACCATATCACCGAAAAACAAAATGGCCACATAGTACATGACTAACATGCTAGTGCTTTGGAAGTAGAAGCCAGAGGAGAAAAGGGTTCAAAGCCAGCCTGGATCACATGAGACCCTGTTTCAAAACAAAGCAAACAGCCAATTCAAGAAGCAAACAAAACCCTGTATAACAGTATATCCCACTGCAGGGTTTCCCTTTTCCTCATTGTTATTGTTGGTGTGTATTTTATTTACTGTTGCATATTCTGCCATTCTATAAGTCACTGATCTTATTTTTGCCTTAGAAAATCAATGAACTTTTAGAACTGGTAGATGAAAATGCATCTGATTTTGTCCTTACAGGTTAACTAGTTAGCTTTATTTATTTGTGAAGATCTAACTCTCTACCTACTGTCATATTTTCCCGCGAGCAAAATTTCCTTGATGATTTCTTTTGGCACAAGTCTTCCAGTAGTGAATTCTGTAACTTGTTTGTCCCATATGTGTGTGTGAGATTTTGAAAAAGTTACTTGAGGCAGATCCATCTCTGAAGATGCATGGTGTCGATTTCTTTCTTAAGCACAGCAGGAAGTTGCACCTACTCTTCTTCTCCTTAAGCCTGCTCTGATCTTGTGGTTCGATACGATCAATAAATGGGGCAGAGATCCCCGTACACTCATCAGCGCTGTGTCTAGGCTTCAGGGTTCCAGAAGCTTCTGCTTTTGCTTGAGGAAGTCGGACACCTTGAGCTCAAGTCAACTTGAATTACGAAACATAGTGTGGGAAGAGAAAAGCCAGTGCGAAGGAAGAGCAAATGGGAGACATTTGAGCAAGACCTTCTTGGACTTTGCATTCCAGCCCATGAACCTACTAAATTCAGTTGTAACAGTGACCTTAGCTGGTTCCCTGAAATGCAGAAGTATGGCCCAGTGAACCTCCTGCCAAAATTCTTGATCTTATCACAGTGAAAAAGAAAAATCAGTTAAAATATCTAATGCATTATAAGATATCTTCCAGACAATTGCCCCTTGCTCTAGAGCCAATAGAGCTGAGTTCCCCTCCAGTGATATGCCAGTGGGTTAACCCAAAAGTTCGGAATACCCAAGATACAATTCACAGACCACATGAAGCTCAAGAAGGAGGAAGACCAAAATGTGGATGCTTCAGTCCTTCTTAGAAGGGAGAACAAAATAATCACAGGAGGAAATACAGGGACAAAGAATGAAACAGAGATGGCCCCACTTGGAGATCCATCCCATATGCAGCCACCAAACCCAGTCACTATTGCTGATGCCAAGAAGTGCTTGCTGACAGGAGCCTGATATGGCTGTCTCCTGAGAGGCTCTACCAGAGCCTTCCTGATATAGATGAGGATGCTTGCAGCCAACCATCGAACTGAACACAGGGACCCCAATGGAGAGTTAGAGAAAGGACTGAAGAAGCTGAAGGGGTTTGCAACCCCATAGGAAGAACAACAACCAACCAACCAGACCCCTTAGAGCTCCCAGGGACTAAACCACCAACTAAAGAGTACACACGGGTTGGGGGGGTGATCCATGGCTCCAGTCTTATATGTAGCAGAGGATGGCCTTGTCAGACATCAGTGGGAGGAGAGGCCCTTGGTCCTGTGAAGGCTCGTTTCGCCAGTGTAGAAGAATGCCAGGGCGTTGAGGTGGGAGTAGGTGGGGGGAAGTGGGAGCAAGTGGTGCTTAATTTCCGTTGTCAGCTTGGCTGGGTTTAGGAGATCAGTAGGGCATATGTCTGGCCATTTATAAGGTCACTTCCTAGGAGGGCTAAGTAAAAGATGAAGATTCACCCTGAGGCCAGATTCATCCCATGGGCCAGAGTCCTAGAGAGTACAGGGAAAAATGACAAACAGCAGAAGGCAGGCATTCCCACACTCTGTTTCCTGACCTCCACGGTAACGCTTCAGATAACAAAACCGAACACTCTAAAGCCGAGAGCTAAAATAAAGTTCTTTGGCAGGGCATTTTCATCATAACTATGAAAAAGGTAACTAACGAAGATTTAAAAGTTTAAAACGATATGAGATTAGTTTTACTGTTTAACATCAATCCAGGGTTATTCCATATCTAGAAGTCAAAAATTACTAAAAATAGTAATTTTTCAATGTGCATTTGATTGATAGAGTTTCATGAAATATTTTTGCCTTGGGTACTCCTGCCAAGACTTCAGATACTCAGAATCTACATGCATTTTTATTGAATAAACAAAATTTACTTTTCCCCCCATTCAAAATGTTAAAGTCACGGTGCGCTGTGGCAGACGGGAACGAATACCGTAGCCTTGGCTGAAACTGAATCCCCGCCTTTTGGCTGTAAGCCTCCCTCTGGAGATGCACACAGACGGCTCTGGGCTCGACAAGCCAAGACTTTCTTGTGTGATGGAATGGGCGGCCTGCCAGTCAGAGATAAGAGGAAGCAAAACTGGATGTGTTAATTAATGTGGATACCAAGGAATCTTTTATTTACTTCTCCGTGCTTCCCCTCAAAGATGGTTTAAAGAGCAAATTAGTCATTAACAAGTTCTGCTAACCAGTTTTCCGTTGCTGTGAAAAAACAAAAAACAAACAAACAACAAACAAAGCCCTTCGTGGTTCAGTCCACAGCGGGTTGGCTCTGTTGCTTTTGGATTTGTTGGGGGGGACATCCTATCAGTCGACCATGATGGAGTCCAGCTATCACCTTCAGCCAGGAAGTGAGAAGAAGAGGTGGGGTCCGCCTCCAACGATCTGAAACCTCCTGCTAGGCCCTACCTTTTAAAGGCCCCACCACTTCCCCAGAAAACTGAAGATAAAGTCCCTGATACATGAGCATTTGAGGGACACTCGAGATCCAAATCCCAGCACAACCTGAGGAAGCCCTTGAGCCCTCACTGATAGCCATTTGTAGAATCCCGGAAACGCTTTCTTGTGATACCAGTAATAACTGGTAGGTTGACTAGCAAAGAAAAAGGTGACTTCCTTAAATATGCAAAAAACCCAAGTGCCTGCTGGGGCTGAGGCAATGACTCAGTCAGTAAAGTGCTTGTTGTACGGGCATGAAGACCACGTTCCGTCCCTTGAACCCACGTGAACCGTGAGGTAGCAATGAGAGAGCAGCCACGAGGATACAGATGAAAAAGGAGGTACCAGAGGGAAACCAAAGTGGCGGGTAATGCCACATGGCTAGGAAGGAGGCCAGGCCAGCATAGCCGGGTTAGAATAGCTCAGAACCTGTCCTGCTTAGTCTTGTAGCGTGTTAAGAACTATAAGGTCTCTGTGACATTTATTTTGGAACAAGGGGGTTGTGTAGAAAACTCCCAGAATTACATGGCGGTGCGTGCCTGCGATTCCAGCAGGTGAGATGGAGATGAAGATCCCCAGAGCTCCCTGGCTAGCCATCTGGGCCCAATTGGTGAGCTCCAGGCTGAGAGAGACTTTGCTTTATAAGAACAAAGTAGACACCACCGATGTTGATCTCTAGCCTTCGTGCCCACATGCACACCGGCACAAACACATGCACACAAAGACAGGAAAAAGTCCTGCTTCAGCCCATCCTTGTTAAAGAGATCTAAACACCTGGGTTCCTGCCACTCAACAATATTCAGCACTATTTATCATCACCGCACGCCCCCATTTCTGTAAGTCTCGACTTCAGAGCAACAGGTGTGTTTGCCCGGGAGAGCTGCCCTGGAGGAAGCAAAGCCTCAATCCAGACCTCACTGCTCCTTGGCTGACATTGTCCCCACATGCTCCGGGGAAAGTGAAAAGTGCCAGCCAGCTCCCTTGCCCTAGTTCTGATGGCTCTCCAGGAAGTGGACTGGTTCCAGTTCCAATGTCCAGTCTCTCTCTCTCTCTCTCTCTCTCTCTCTCTCTCTCTCTCTCTCTCTCTCTCTCCCTTCCTCCCCCTCTCCCCTCTTCTTCTCTCTTTTTTCTTCCCCCTTTCTCTCTCATACACAAATATAGAGAAAAGGAAGAGGGAGGGAGGGAAAGAGAGAGGGAAGGAGAGAGAGAGAGAGAGAGAGAGAGAGAGAGAGAGAGAGAGAGAGAGAGAGATTTTGTCCCTCACAGCACTCTATTTTTCATTTGCAACCCACATTAAAGATATCTGATTGGGTGTGCCCCTCCTAAGCCCATGTGTTGAAATTAATCTTACAAGGTGGTGGGATTAAGTGGGCTCTTTGGGAGCTAAAGGGGTGCTAAGTCGAGCTCGCTTAGATTCCACTCTGAGGTGACAGAATGCTCAACGAAAGCTCACGATGAAGCCGGCCAACAAGTTGAAGGGTGGAAGAGTCATGACAGCCATGTGACAGCTGATCACACTGCATCTGCAGCCAGGAAGCAGGGAGATGGATGCTGGCCTCCTCCTTCCCCTCCTCATCCAGACCTGGACCCCAAACTACGCAGTGGAGCCATGGACATTCAGGATGGGTCTCCCCTCTTGGAGATGTCTTGGACACACCCGTACAGATATGTCCAGAGTATATCTCCTCAGTGATTCCAAAGTCGACCAGCTGATGGTGAAGAGAAACCACCACAAGAACTCTGCATTACCTCTGAGGTCAGCGTTTGTACAAACCAGAGCCCAGAGATTCCCCTGATCCTTCTGCCTGAGAAGATACAGCAAAGCGATGTGGCTACTGCGCCAGTGAGGTGATTCCTCAGAGAAAACGGTGTGTCATACATGCAGGACAATCTGAGTCCAATCCCTAGGACCCATGTGGGAAGGAGAGAGCTGAGTCCCAAAGGTCGTTTTCTTACCTTCCCACAAGTACCATGGTGTAGGGACACACACACACACACACACACACACACACACACACACACACCACACCACAATATATATATATATGTATATATATACACACACACACTATTTACACACAACACACTATACACACACACCATTATATATATATACACACACACTATTTATACACAACACACTATACACACACACATACATACAATATATAAATATATATACACACAATATATATTCACACTACTTTCACACAACACACTATATAGATACTGCACATATACATTTATATATATACATACATATACACACACTACATACAACACACTCTATACATATACTGTACACACACTACATATATACAGTAATAATAAATACATTTTAAAAAGATTTTAATGAAGTCTCTGGATTGGGAAGGGAGCCCCCATGACATAACAACTCACGAGTACTTCAAGTTTAGACTTCTTAGCTTCCGGAATCAGCAGATACTTCTGTTGTTCATAAGTCACTCCTGTCGTGTTTTATTATAGGAGCACAAAGGGGCTGAATACCAACTTGCTGGCCAGTCTTGAGTCACTGAAACAACCCCGCAGGTTCCCTTCTCTGTCCTGTATTAGTTTAGAGCAAATCCCATGTGTTACAATTTTTAATCTGTGGACATATCAGCTGGTTTCTCTCCTCGTCAATACTTACCAACTCTTTGAGGAAACACATGGTCAGGGTTCATATAGAATCTGTGTAGTGGGAAGGGCCCTCGCTGCACAAGATTGACAGCCCGAGTTTGATCCCTGCTTGCTTTTTAGAAACAAAACAAAACAAAACAAAAAAACAACAAAAAATCTTTTCTTTTTGTTTGTGTGTGCTCACACATGTGCATGCCTGCTTAAGGGTACATGCGTGAAGGTACCCATGGAGAACAGAAGAAGGTGTCAAAACCTCCGGAAATGGAGTTGCAGGGGTTGTGAGCGACAGGTGCAGGGAATTGGGCTTTGATTCTCTGCGAGAGCAGCAAGCGTTCTTAACCACTGATCCGTCTCTCTAGCCCCCAGGGTGATTTTAATTAATCAATTGAGCAATCAATTAATTATTTAGTCATGCTAGGGATGGAACCCGGGGTCCTATACATGCTAGGTAAGAGCTCATCCTCAGACCCCACAAGTTTCTTTAAAAAGAAAAATAATCTCTGTATGATTCAGTATAAGTTGGCCATAATTTCTTATACCATCCACTGAACCTTAATTAGTTTAAATCAGGATCTAATAAAATTCCATTCAACGCAAGGGACTGGAATGTCTTTTCATCTTTTGCTGTATAGTTTCTGTCCCTCTCTTCCCAATTAGACGGTTTTTATGCAATATGCCTTTCACTTTAATTAATATTGCACTTTAGGTCTCAGTCTTATGAATTTAAATATGTTACAATCGTGACTGTTTTGAGGTATTTGTGCGAGCCAGGCATTTTTGGAAGCACTCTGCCTATTATCTCATCTTACCTAATTTTTCTTCCAAGGCTGGGGATTTGAACCCGTGGCTTCCTGCTTACTAAATATGCACTTTACCATTGAGCTCACACTCACATTCTCCCGTCTCACTCACTCCTGAGCATGACCCACTGAGCTGATTGCCAGTGTCATCTTACGGACAGAAAGCCAAGGGTTAAAGAGGGGACGTGATTTTCCTGGGAACGTCAATAAGAAACCGAGCAGGGAGACCACGTCATCCCTGTTCCAAAGTCCATGTCCTTAACCTGGAGCTTCAACACCTGAGTAAACGCAGCCTGAAAATTTAATGTGGTGCTATGTTATTTTTGGTATTTCATGGGTATTTCAGAAGTTTTTTTTTACGTTAACAAAGGAAACCGGATGTTATCTTAAAACAGCCACCTAGCCAAGCCGAGCCAACAGAGATGATCAACAGGTCGATGGGACTAGCTGGGCACTGGGGAAAGGTCAGCAGGTAAGCCGGGTGAGGGCTGTTTCCCTTCCGCTCACCACCCAGAGACTGAAGACAGACAGACACGTTCATTCAGAAAAAGAGGAGGAAGTAGGAGGGCCTCAGGGATTCTGTGAAGGAGAGCGGAGCTGAGAGAAGGTGTCTCTGGTTATGGCAGGCAGCAGGCTCTTCTGCTCAGACAAGGTGAGGGGGATATAAGCAAACAAAGATGAGGTGATGAGGACCAACCGCTGATGAAGCTCAACGGGGCTTCTGGTCCTCCCAGTGCTTGTGTGGAAAGGCACCGCACACTCACTGCAACCCGATGACACGCTATGTACGCAGATGGGAGCCCAGTCCTTTCTATACCCTCTCTGCCTTTCCTGTGAGAACCCCGGCACATTGCCCATTCACGGGGACTGCCAGTCTCTTTGCTAAGGCTTTTGCTGAAACCCCAGGCTTGTCTTTGAGTTGGTAGTAGCTATGGTCCCTTTGACTCCTGTTGCTGTCTGTGTCACTAACATGCTGATAAAACACATCTTTCAGCTTTGTTCTGGTCAGACACTTGCCTGTTCTGTCTTGGCAGGAGATTCTAGGTTCCTGAGAGGACCAGTCTGGAGGGAGTCTCTCTGATTACAGTGGTTAGAGTTGCCCTGGGCGGGCAGGAAGTACATAACAGGAGGCCATAGCCCATTCTTAGCAACAGACCCATCCGAGAGTCCTCTCATGTCTGCTGTGGTAGAGATCATATTCTCTTTTCCAGACCTTGGGAGAAAGCACTACTGTCTTTCACCTCTTCACCAGAGACACTTGCTACTCTGGACTCAGGACCCTAAGCAAGAAGTGTCTGCGGAACCTTGACATTTTCATCCCTGCTTGGCCCCGGTCTGCATCAGAAGCTCATCCCCAGGGTTATTGGCTCTAAGTCCAGTGTTCTTTGCTTTCTCGAACACTTAGCAATGGCAGTATTCTTAGTATAATCAAAGAGCTTTGAACATGAATTAGAGCAGTGGGTTTCCAACCTTCCCAATGCTGCAATCCTTTAATATAGTTCCTCAAGTCATGGTGAACTGCCCCCAGCCATAACATTATTCCTTTTTTTTTTAAAAAGAGATTTATTTATTTACTATATAAAAGGACAGTGTAGCTGTCATTAGACACACCTGAAAAGGGCATCAGATCTCTGTGAGCCACCACGTGGTTGCTGGGATTTGAACTCAGGACCTCTGCAAGAGCAGTCAGTGCTCTGAACCACTGAGCCATCTCTCCAGCACCATAACGTTATTCTTGTTGCTAGTGTTATGAATTGTAATGAAAACACTTGATGTCCTGCAGGACATCTGATATGCGATCCCTATGAAAGGGGCATTAGACTTCCACAGGTTGAGAAGCACTGAACTAGAGACCCTCCTAAACTGAGAAATAATCTAACACCTATTCCAGCCCATGGATTATAACCAGCAACAGATTCAAAAGCCAAAACCCAGATCTACTCACCATCCACACTACCAGATCTCGCTGTCCGGCAGGAATGTGGATTTAGTAAGTAGAGCCCACAGGCGCTCATTTGGAAGATTCTAGGATGACTTCAAAGCCAGGTTTGCTCTCCTGCCTCTGGAGACATTTTAAAAATTTCAGCACTCTTTTTCCTTTAAATTGGTTCTTTGTGAATTTCACATCATGCACCCCAATCCCACTCATCTCTCGTTCCCTTATATCCACCCTCCACTCTTCCCCCAACAGAGAAAAAAATCCTCACCGTGGAAGCTGTAGTGTGTCACACTGGACCATTTTGTCTACACTTCTTTGCTTGCAAGAGTTCATGCATTGCAATGACTTGGTCTGGTACGAGGCCTCTGGCTTCTGCTACTCTATCGATACCGGAACCTTACCGAGACTCCTCTCAGATATGCTGTTGTTGCCCCGTGGCATGGAGATCCTGCAGTTTGGATTGGCAGTTCATTGATGGGATAGACATGGTGTGGGCTAACACAAAGTCCTGAATCTGGGCCTGAAAGGTGTCTGAGCTGGTCAGCCTATCATCTCTCCATTCTCATGGCCTTCCCCCTGGCTCACCAGCAAGCCCCCTCTACCAGGGTCAGTTCCACTGGCTGCCCAGGTGAGGTGGGGGAGCCGGCTTTCCCTTTGTGATGACCCGGGGTGGAGGTGTGGGGGAGGTCTTCTGCCTGCTGTAGGTGGCAAGGGGCTGGGGGCAGGGGGTGTCATCTCTTCCTTGCCCACACAGCAGACAAGTGACAGGGTAGCTCTCCCATGCTCTCACCCTCAGGCCAGCTTCCTCAAGCCCCTGCCACCAGGCTCGACTCATCTGAGCTCAGTCAGCACTGTTTCTCATGATTAGTGCATAGTATGTGGTAGTTTCCAGTGTGAGCCTTCAGGTGCCCCTGGGTCTCCTCCCAGAAGCACAGTATCATTGCAATTCTGAAGCTCTGAAGCACAGGTGGTTATGTAATTTGCTTAGGACACCCGGGAGTGGGGTATAGCTCTGTTGGTAGAGTGCTTAACTAGCATAGCTGAGGCCCCGGGTTTGACCTCCAGTACCACATAAACCAGGCATGCTGTGATCCCAGCACATGAGAGGTGAATTCAGAGTTCAAGACCATCCTCTGCTACATAGCAAATTCTAGGCTAGCCTTGGATAAACGAGATCCTGTCTCAAAAAGAATGTAATGTCAGGAAAGTGGGAGACGGTTCAGTGGATAAAGTTGAGTATCTGAGTTGATCTCCAGCACGCATGTAAAAGAGACAGATAAGTTAAAAAAAAAAAGCTTTGAATCAATGACCTCCTATGCCTTATATTTTTCAAGGTTGGCTCATATATTTGCTTTAGGAACCCGACGAGGCTGAATTGCCATCTCTAGTATTCAGCAAAGATAGGTGGAACGTCATTGTGCTGAAGTTATGTTTGAGCGCCCTCTGCTGGAAGAATGAGGTATAGCTCAGATAAATACAGGGTTTTTTTGTTGGTTTTTGTTGTTTTGTTTGTTTGCTTTTTGTTTTGGTCTTGTACCTTTTAAGTACAAGCTCTGAAGAAGATTTTATCTAGAATCTACATTTAAAAAATCCATCCTTTAAACAAAGACTCTATGGTGTCTATCCATGTACAAATGGTATTTGACTTTTGCAGATCTGGAAGGAAATGAAATTTAGGGTCATACATCGTCACAAACAGATACCTAGTTGACACATTTAAAAACCTAAAACACAGTGGAAGTGAGAACAACATAATATGATGTCTTTCTCCCTCACGAACACCTGAGGCAAACAAATATACACAACCACCAGACTGCAATGCCTTCCAATTTATTGGCCAAATCTCACTCGGTCTAGATTCTGCCAGTCAGCCCTGTTTATTCACTCAGAAAGCCAGATTTCAGACACACTGTGAGTGATGGGAAATCCATTTTTATCAGCAGAGGTATCCTACCTATCTTCAGGAAGCCCACAAACTTCCAGGGAGGCAGGAGAGAAGTCAAGAAGCGTCTGACCATGAGCTGTGTAAGGAAGGCCTCCGTATGAAGATGTGACCTAGTTAGAATGGCTGCCAGAAAGCAGGACCAGCAAGCTTGGTGGTTTGGACACCAGGACTTGGGACACTGGGGAAGGAAGACACCAAGTGCAATGTCCTCTTAGCATCTATAGTGAGTTGCTGGGTTACACAAAAAGATTCTGGATCAGCGAGCGAAGAAGCAAGGGGAAGGGAAGTGGAGGAAAGAGAGGAGAAAGAAAGGAAGTGGGAAGAGAAATGGGGACAAGAAAAGCCCCAAACATCCCATAAGTTCTCAGAACAGTGTCACCAACCGGGAACCAACGTGCTCACACCAGATGAGCCTGTGGAAGGACTTTTTACCAATTGTTCATGGGTCCCCAGTGATGATGGAGTATTGCAACTTTCCTTTCAACCGTTTAAAAATTTACTGTTATTATTTTATGCGTCTCAGAGTTTTGTCTGTCCTGTTCTCTTGTAACTCCAGTTGCAGAAAATCTAACACTTCTCTGTCCCCTCCCCCTCCGGCAATCAGGCACGGACATTTGTGAGAGGCTGTGGCATCTTTAGGAGGTAGAGCCTAAATGGAGAAACTGGGCTGTTGGGACAACAGACGCTGAGGTTTACAGGCCAATCCCGCTGCCTGCCCCTCTCTGCCTTCTCTACCAAGCAATCGGCCTCCTTCCTGCTGCTGAAGCTGCAAGCTGCTCCTACCGCCACGCCTTCCCTATGGCCACGCCTTCCCTACGGCCACGCCTTCCCTACGGCCACGCCTTCCATGCCGCCACGCCTTCCCTACGGCCACGCCTTCCATGCCGCCACGCCTTCCCTGCCGCCACGCCTTCCCTGCCACAAACGACAGAGCTCTCACACTGAAAGCCAGAATAAATCCTTCTTCAGTTGGTTGTTTTCAGTTAATTGGTCCCAACAATAGCAAAGGTAACTGAAAAATAGATAAACATCTATTGGAAGCTGGAAAACACAAAGTCCCGCTGCTCTGAAATCTAAACGTTCAAGCATTGTCGTGACACTACAAAGAGAAAAGTCCATATCCGACCATACCTGAGAATCTACTGATTAATACAAACCCAAGTTTGCTAAAAGGCTGTATAAAATTATCTTCAGGGTGTGAGTATAAGGTAGGTATGAGATGTAAATTTGATTTGTGTTTTGACTTGGGTCCCATGCACCTCTAACATGTATTCCTGTGTGACTACAAATCTCCCCAAGTCCAAACAACCCCAAACCTGGGCACTTTAGCTAGGGGATACCCAATCTGTAAGCTGTTTACTGCCACAGAGAAGCTGATGCGATCACAGCCTACTAACAACTTGGTCAAAACACTTCTAATAACGGAACCACGGGAACTTCCCATGGGTTTCCATGGGGTCAGAAAGGAAGTAAGGGGACAGATTATTTCACATCATGGTATATGTCCAGTCAAGGTCTGTATTAGCCTTCCATCGCCATGACAAAGTACGAAAGATATCATCTTTTTAAACGGGCTTATTTTGGCTCACGGTTTCATAGGAAGATATATAGCTATGATCTCCATGTTAACATTTTTACTGGTTGCTGTCTCTGGTCAGGAGAAGGCGGTACCTGGCAATGGTGTGGTGAGGAGAGTTTCTTTCTCCAGCTCAAACAGATGCAAGTGAAAGCAGCATAGGACCCAGGACCACATCACTAGGCTAGTGCTGTACCACTGAGTCAAACCCTCAGCCTTCTACATTGTGAGCTGAGCGTGCTGGTTCATGCCAGGAACCCAGCACTGGGGGGACCAAGGTGAAGAGGCACTGTGGGTGTGATGTCAGTCTGGGCTGGAGAATGAGATTGTTTTTAAAAAAGAAAAAAAATTTTCCTATGTGGTATACTTAATTATATAAAGATTCTGTTGTTGTTGTTGTTGTTAAAATTCAGCTAGTAAATTTCCATCTGTCTGGTGTTAATTGGTTCTTCTTCAGCACTGATTGGGAAATGGTGTATTTTTACTGTTTTATAAATAGCGTAAAAGCCCACAGAAACTGTTGGGGAACCTTAAACAGGGAAAGCAAATCTGTGTCCCTGCTTGACACCAGTTTGTCCCGGAGGTGACACGACTTTGTAGTTTTTGAAAACACTGTAAATATATATATGCATAGTCCTGGCTAACTTGGAACGTACCATATAAATCAGGCTGGGCTTTAACGCACAGAGACCTGCCTTTGCCTACTGAATGTTGCGATTAAACCCCCACACTACCATACCCAGCCTTCTCTCCAAATTTCTATCTGAAACAACTTTCTCGTTTATTGACAATTTTGCTCCCAGACCCAATGTGTTTGTTGTGTTTGTGCATGTGTGTGTGCGTGTGTGCATGCATGGTGTGTGTGTGTGTGTGTGTGTGTGTGTGTGTGTGTGCGCGTGTCCATATATGTATGTTTAGTATTTAGACACCAGTGGGTGCAGACTACACCTGTTAAAGTCCCCCTTCCATGAAATTGTTTCCACTTCAGTGGCTAGTCTGAGCCTCTTGTAAACAATTGGCTGTAAACTGGAGGCTCCCATAATCTCCTATTCAGTCCCATGATTATCATGTGGCAATTTGCAACCTGTAGGTAACAACCTCTTTGGGTCATATATGCTATATTCTGTATATCAGATATTTACCTTATGATTCATAACAGTAACAAAATTACAGTCATGAAGTAGTAGTGAAAATGGTTTTATGGTTTGGGGTCACCACAACATGAGGAATTGTATTAAATGGCTTCAGTATTAGGAACATTGGGAAGCACTGATTTATTAGATCATTTCATGGAACATGGGAATGTTTTCTACTTTCATCTATAGGTTATTACAAAAGATGTAGATAGACAGACAGACAGACACACAGACATACAGGAAAATAAATGATAGAAAGATAGAAAGTTAGGTAGAAAAACAGATGACAGAAAGATAGATAGGTAGATAGAAAGATGATGAAAAGATAGATAAATAGAAAGAAAGATAGATAGTAGAAAGAAACAAAGATATAAAGATGATAGATGATAGAAATAAAAAAAGATGATAGAATATAGATAGATAAATGATAGGAAGATAGAAAGAGAAGAGAAAGAAAGAACAAAAGAAAAAAAGAAAGGAAGAAAGAAAGAAAGAAAGGAAGAAAAAAGAGAGAAAGAAAGAAAGATAGATAGATAGATATTACAAAACACCTGACAGGACTAATTTAAAGGAGGAGGGTTTATTTCCGCTCCCTATTTCAGAGGAGTCAGAACTCTTCGGCTCACAACAGCCAGGAAGCAGAGCAAAGACAGGAAGAGGCAGGGCAAGGGTTCTTCTGAGACACATTCCAAGGGATCTACTTCCTCCAACCAGAACCCACCTGACAGTTTCCCACCTGCCATAGCCTTAATCTGTGAAAGCATCAAGCATTCACAAGGCCAGAGGCCTCATGATCTTTCTGGAGATTTCTCTGGGAACATCCTTGAAGACGTGTACTCCCATTCCCCTGACCCCACAACTGCTGCCCCGAAGGTGAGCTTTACTGATGGAAGTGTTTCTCAGTCCATTCAGTGAATAACAAGATTAGCCACCACACTGGGAGGAAGGTTACAAAGAGCCACACAAGTGAAGGGCCACATAGAACATGGTCCACAGGAGTCCCACTCAAATAAGTTCCTGTCGACATGGGGTTGTGAATGCCACACTCCTGCCATCCAGGTATCTTCAGCAACCAATATCTCAGGGATGTTTATACAGGTTTTATAACATAGGCATGATTGATAATTATTATAAAGTTTATTTTTAATTTTCTAAAATCAAAGACCATTCTTAGTATCATAGAGTGATCTGATTTTGAATTAGGGATATTGTAGACATTACTAGTACAGTTGAGGTGAGGTCTTAGGAAAGTGGGCTTGTTGAATCTTGTATGATTGGTTATATTAGTCAGGGTTCTCTAGAGTCACAGAACTCATGGGTAGTCTCTATACAGTAAGGGAATTTGTTGATGACTTAACAGTCTGTAGTCCAATTCTCCAACAATGGTCAGCAGTAGCTGTGAATGGAAGTCCAAGGATCTAGCAGTTGTTCAATCCCACAAGGCAAGCAGGCAAAGCAGAGAGAATTAAAGATTAAAGGTGTGTACCACCTTGCCTAGATCTGGGATTTGCTTTATCCCAGAGGACCTTGAACTCAGAGATCTCCTTGCCTTAGTCTCCTGGGATTCATAGCCACTATGCCTCAAGATCTCCATACCAAGATCCAGGTCAGAAACTTGTATCTCCCAGACTCAAGATCAGGATCACAGGTGAGCCTTCCAATTCTGGACTGCAGTTCATTCCAGATACAGTCAGGTTGACAACCATTCCTGGTTGTCAACTACAAACTACACTGGAATTATATGGAGAGAAGACATATAAACCCTAAGGTTAGGGTTCCCACTGCTGTGGACAGACATCATGACCAAGGCAACTCTTATAAAGGACATTCAATTGAGGCTGGCTTACAGGTTCCGAGGTTCAGTCCATTATCATCATGGTGGGAAACATGGCAGCATCCAGGCAGGCATGGCACTGAAGGAGCTTGTTCTGAAGGCAAACAGCAGAAGACAGGCTTCCAGGCAGTTAGGATAAGGGTCTTAAAGCCCATCCCCCTAGTGACACACTTTCTCCAAAAGCCACACCTACCTCAACATGGCCACACCTCCAAACAGTGCCTCTCCCAGGGCCAAGCATATTCAAACCAACACATTTATGTACTGTTTACATTTCATTTTTAAAAAATATATGAAGCTGTACCTAGTGATATGTGCCTACAATCCCAGCAGTCATTGTAAGCAAGAGTGCAATGAAACCACCAAACTAGACCACTCCTTGGGTAGAAAGAAAGGGTTATTGGGGATGAAACTGCCAAAGCTATCTCTCAGGTGGGGGTGGGGCAGAGAGAAGCAAAATGACTGGAAAGTAAGCAGACATAAGTCATTGGCGTAGGGGTCTTTGAGCTGATATAGGCTGTTTGGCTAAATATGGGAATTAGATGCCCTGCCTGAGGTAGTTGATTATAAGGGGTACTGGGAAACAGAAACCCACCTTATGAGATTCCTGACAAATGCTAAATTTAGGCATCTGTTTACCTAGTAACAATCCTGTTTACTGGGCCAGAGTTCTGTTCAGGATATTGTCACCAGCACTGCATTTTGGGGGGACCCACTTTGGATCTCTTACTTAGGAGCAGAGTAGTAGAATCTTGAGTTCAAAGTGTTGTTTCAGTGTGCTACATAACACCCTGTCTTTAAATAAACACACACTCACACACCCAAGCACATGCACACAGCCCAAGTTTGAGTGTGCAGGAAATCATGTTGGAAGTTATTTACAGAAGGAATTTGAGGTCTAGGACAACTGCTTCTTGGTTTATGTCTTCCAGGCCTCAGGGTTCTACTAATCCAGGATTTCCTTAATCCAGTTTCAGAGTGTGAATGTTTCTAGGTCACAGGATCAGACAAAGCTGACCCAGGTTGCAGGGTTATTTTTGGTTTCTTTCTTCCTGTACCACTGCCCTCTGCTGTCTCAGCCCCGTGTGCCTTCCAGTCTCCAATGCCCTAGCCCAGATGTCTACTTTATCTCCACATGGAGGAGCTGTGCACAGCACGGGTCAGCATGCACAGGTCCCCCCTCCTCCGCCCAGAGCAGTTCTTCCGTTTCTATTTCTATCTTCTTCCCAGTCATGGCCCAGCCGTTCCTCCTTATCTTATTGTTTGTTTGATGTTGGCAGGGAGATTTACTTTTATTTTTAAATTGTATCCACCTAGAGGATGGCCTTTATTTGAATAGCTTACCTTTATCAAAAGCACAGTCACAGTACACTTAGAGGGAACTTGTTTCCGGGTTCCTGGCCTTTTGTGCAGAGAACTGAAAAGAAGGGCCCACTCAAATTGCAAATCAGTAAGATAACTTTTTCTGAAGCTGTATAATAATACATGTTAAAGAGGGACACCCTATCTTGTTTGACAGAAGGCCACATGATCGAGGACACGTAAGGCTTTAATTACTGTCTGGGGCTTTCTTTTTATAGGGTTCAAGAGATATTTAGTTATTAAAGAGGGTAGTGAGGGTGCTTCTGGTTTGATTGACAGGTAACATTTTTTTTTCCTCCTGAGCATGTCCTTTCCCATAATGTATCTGATTTTAATTATATGCACACCTAAATAATTATACATAAGCACAGATAGCAAATGGGAGAAACTCCCTAAAAGTTCACTTGTTGAAACAGTTTTGCCTTACTGGACATGCACCCCGAAACAGTTCAAACCGGATCAGCCTTTTTACTATTTCTCCCCCGATACATTGGAAATATCCGCAAATGGAAACGATCCAAATCTGATTGTTTTTTAAGGGTGTAAAAGCTTACACAGAGGGGTGTGTATAGTTTGATGCAGGTAGGCGTATGAGGAAGGTCTGAGGTTGTTACCTGCATTGTTTGGGGATGCGGTATATGCAGGCGAAGAAACAAGGCTGTCAAGTTGTAAATAGGATCAATCCCCAGTCTCTGTACATAGGATCAATCCCCAGTCTCTGTAAATAGGATCAATCCCCAGTCTCTGGTAACATCTCTTCTACTCCTAATTTCTATGTGATTGACCATTTTAGGTTCTAAGTATGAGTGAGATCAAGTGTGATCGCGCCTGCTGCTAAGCTTTCTTCCCTGAGAGAGACATAAATAACATCTCTTCCTCTGCCACCAAACCAGCAAACTGAGGAACCGGTCCATGGAGTCTACTCTGGGGAATCAGTGAGTTTATTAGGCTTGCTTACAGAACAGTGGGAGGAGAGGTTAAGGGCAGGAATGCGGGTGGCCTTAAAAAGCCACAGCAGATAGTCTGAATCTGGCATGGATTTTGACTCTCCCTGGATGCAGAGACAGAGCCTGCTTCTCTCCCTCGTCTTTCCTAGCCCGTCCTAGAAACTTCTACACCTCTCCGAGGCCGCAGGCTTGTTTCTCGAATTCTACGGGTGTCAAGTTTATGGAAGCCTATGTCTCTGGTTTTAGGGTGGAGGGTTTCCTTTAGGTTTTGTTGTCCTAGCCTGTCCTTGAATTCTTGGTCCTTCCTGCTTTACTTTCCATGGTCTGGGATTATAGTTGGGAGCATCACAGCTGTGAAGATAGGATTCTTAGAGCATCCTATGGCAGGAAACTGTGCCGTCTTTCATCCAGGGTCCTGGGTTAGAAACTTGGGGGTTTTAAATGACAGGTGATACTGTGTCATTTAATGTGTACAACTTGAGGTTTTGACTTACTCGTTTTATATGTGTGTGTAATAAAAATATGCTTTGCTTCACAATAGTTTCTAAAGATGCAAAAAAAATTATGTGTACACATTTGTGTGTCTGTGTGGATTTGTGAACATGAGTACAGGGTCCATGGGGACCGGAAGAGGGCACAGATGCTCTGGAGCTGACTTTAGACGTCGGTGCTGGGAACTGAATTTGGGTCCTCTGCAAAAGGTTCCTCTGTGAATTTGTTTTTAAGCATGTTTCTGTCTCTCTAGGCCCAGAGTTATCCTAGTTAAAATCCACTATCTTCCCCATTTTTTAAAAAAAATAATGCATTGTTATGGTGTGCACCATCCACAATAACAGATATCTTAAACTTACCTAACTGTAATATCTCACTTTGACCAATACCCCTCGTCTCCCTGTTCCCCATATCCTCCAGCTTCTTTGAAAGAGGAAGAGGGTGGGTTCAATTCTCTCCTACGAGATCAACATTTTTAGAATGAAATCATGGTGTATCTGGCTGACTGGCTTATTTCACTAAATATAATATCCTCTAAGTTCACCTCTATTTTGCAAATTATTAGATTTTGTTCTTTATTGCCAAGTAGGATGCTCTGTGCTCTACTCAGCCACAGTTTCTTCATTTGCTCTCTTAGTGGGACATTAGTTTGGCCCTCCATCTTGGCTACTGTCAACTATTGCTGTAATGAAGACGGTGGCACAGATGTCCCTTCAGAATATTGATTTCATTTCCTTTGGATATATATATATACCCAGCAATAAAATTACTGGATCATGTTGTATATCTAATTTTAGTATTTTGAGGAGCCTACATGTGGTTTTCCATAATCACTGTATAAATTTACATTTTCATTAGTGGGCAAGGATTCCTTTTCCACTAGTCTTTCCTCTTCCTTCCTTCTTTCTTTCTTCCCTCCTTTCTGTCTTTCTTTCTTTCTTTCTTCCTTTCTTTCTTTCTTTCTTTCTTCCTTTCTCTCTTTCTCTCTTTGTCTTTGTTTCTTTTTTTATATGAGATATGGTCTCATGTAGTCCAAGCTAGTCTTGACTTCACTATGTAGCCAGGGCTGGCCTTGAGTTTCTGATCTTCCTGTACCCAACTTTCAAGTGCTATTAATAATGGCATACGCCACGGATCCAGGCCTTTCAAGTCAATTTAGATTTCTGTTTTCTTCATCTTTACCTCTAATTCATCCACTAATCCTAATGATTTAATGTGTCCTACACTTGACCACTTTTCACCAAGCCAGAGATCACTGTCCTCATTCGAACCTTTTACTTAGATTTCCACAGTGATTTTCATTCAATAGTTCCGGGGTAGTTCTGACACATACCCGGAGCATCCTGCACATCTGAAATTATTCTTTGACAGCAACAGAGGATACATTACAATCACTTGGGAGCTTAAAACAAACAAACAAAAAACATTTTGTCTGCTCCTTGCCCAAGATACTGGAATTCAGTGTGGGGATAACAGATGGGCATTTGTAGTTTAAATCTCTTTTGGTAAGTCCAAATGTGCATCAGACTTGAGAAACACCGTCAGGGGTTGGAAGGAAGGTCAAGCTTGCCTGGTTCTTGGGGGTTTTGCACACACTGTTCTCCCTACGAAGAAGCTCTTCCTGTAAGTCTTTCCATAGCTGGAATTTTACTCAGGACTCAGATTATATGTCACTTCCTCAGGTAGTTAGTTCTTCCTTGATGTCCCCAATCTCAACACCCCTGTGTTACTAATTTTCATTAGAGATTTGCAATTTGTATACACCCCATTTATGTTATTGTCTGTATCTTCTATGGACATTGTGAGTGTCTTGGGCTCAGGCACCATTTTAATCACATGGCTCTATCCTTGGCACCTCAAAGAAGTCCATGGCACACAGAGGTGTTTGTTATATGCGAATGAAAGAGAAGGTTGGAAACAGGATTTTTCCTGATTCCTTTTGAACTAGATCTATTCAAGTGTGTTCCTTTCGATCAGACTGTAATCAAATGTGCTCTGTTATGCAAGTGAATTGGTTCATCCACTAAAAATGAATAAGTTGATTTCTAAATTTATTGCATTGAGCTCAACTCTCTCCACAGGAACTGTATATTAAATCTTGTGCAAAGAAAGTAATGCCTTGTTGTATTTTTATATGCAGCATTTATCCAAAATGCTGTTTCTTAGTTGGAAAGCAGTTTACACAGTAGGTCATCTGGGAAAGGCTATCACAGATATCCAGTGAAAGCCTTGAATTCTCATGGAGGAAAGCGCTGATCCCCTTTTTCTGTTGGAGCACCTCTTTCATTAACAGATATGGCAGAACTGGGGAGTTTTAATTTCAAATAGAAAAAAAGGACTTGAGATAAATATCTTGTTTTTCAGAAGTTAGTTCAAGCAAATGTGGCAAAACCTTCAGCTATTGGTCATATGTTGCTTGAATTAAAGCAAACAACTGAACAAAACTTGCTAAACAGATAGGTGAATTAAGGGCACAGATGTCCCTAAGTCACTTACGAGTTACTTCTGAAGTATATTATCTGTGAAAACATAACACAACATCTGCTTCTGGATGGGGGTGGGGGGGAGGCTTTCCAGATTCTCATGTCTTTCGGTCAGGGGACTTATTTCTTCACAAGTATCTAACCTTCGCCGGCGGCAATAGGTTGGGTTCAAGTACAACCTGTTTTTCAGGAAACAGCCGTCCCCTTTTCCCTCTTGCTCACTAAAAACAATTTTCTATTTGAATCAACGGCTGAAATGTAACTGGCGCCTCAATAAAGTCTAGTAAGGGAGACAGTCCAACGCACAGACTTGGAGAACAAGAGTCAGCAGTGTATAAGTCGGAGGTGGCGGCTCAAGAACACCAAAGGCACAAGGGACGGGAAAGGAGAGCTAGGAGAAGCCCTGAGCAGCGTTGACTACTGGGAGTGGTAGTTCATTGTTAGGCAGAGACCTGCAGCTCGTGCCGAACTTTGAACTACATTTCCCAGCAGGCCCCGCGCAGCGGCTGAGTCGCTGCGGAGTGGGTGCTTGGTGATGAGCTGCTGCGGGGGGAGGGGGCGGGGAGCAGAGGAGCAGCTGCGGTGGCCTTGGGGAGTGGTTGACTTCTGGCGTCTCCGAGGGCCGTAGGGACCTCGCGTGAGTCGCGGCCGGGGCCTGGCGTTCGCCGCGCCACCTCCAGCTGACGCTTTCTCCCTCGACGTCCGCCATGGCAGCGCGTCCGTCCGTCGCCGGCTTCTCCGCTCGCCGTGGCTCCGGCTCCCCGGAGCGATGAGGCGGTAGTGGCACCCCGCGGCCCGCTCCTCCAGCGACTCGGTCGCCCCGGCCGGGGGCAGGTCTGCGGGCCGGACACGCCGCGGCCCGCCCCCGCACCGCCCAGTCCCGCCCCCTGGGGGCGCTGCCCTCGGGCACCCGCAGCCCATGCTGCCGAGCCACTCTGCCTCCCGCCGCTGAGCCTGCGCCCACCCCCAAGCACTCAAAATGTGGCACAACGTGGGGCTGACTCTGCTGGTGTTCGTGGCCACGCTGCTGATCGTCCTGTTGCTGATGGTGTGCGGTGAGTGGGGGCAACGCCACGGCGTTGGGGGTGGGTGGTCGGGAAAGCTTGCGTGGACAAGTGTCCACGGTGGTTACCTCGGTGGTCTCGGTGGCCTCCCAAGATCGAGTTCAAAGGAGTCATGCCTCCTGCTCAGGGCAGGTCGCCCCGGCATCACCGAGGAAAGCTCAGCGAACCTTCAGGGCAGACATCCTGACTCCAGGTAGAAGCACGTTTCTACTTCCCCGGAAGGTTTGTCCTTGGTTGCCATAATTCCACAGTCTACCAAGACATTTCACCGTGGCCTGTATTCGAAGGAGAAGTGATCGGTTTCATCTTTTTATTTTATTTGGATGTTCTGAACCTAGTGAGAGATTTCATCACCTTTTGGGTTTCCAGCGCACGTGA
Source organism: Rattus norvegicus (assembly GCF_021556685.1). Taxonomy (NCBI): domain Eukaryota; kingdom Metazoa; phylum Chordata; class Mammalia; order Rodentia; family Muridae; genus Rattus; species Rattus norvegicus. The sequence continues at coordinate 23,440,866 of NC_141550.1, read as the reverse complement.
AGTTGTTTGTTTACTTCAAGTCCAGGCTTTAACCAAATTCCGAGCTTACGTGATAATAGGCAGAGCCTAAAACACGCGGCTGTAATAAACTTCCAGGGTCAGGTAACCTAATTCTTGGTTTCTGCTGTAATGGTGCTGTTTGATTTGCTGTGTGTATTTCCCTTCTCGGAACGAGGGAACGTTAAACTGTTCTCAAGGGGTGTTTTCGATCCCCTCTTAATTCGTTATGCACATAACTGATAACCACAGGTCTCAGTGAGGACAATTGAGAGAATTTGGAAAGTATTTCAAATAAATGGCAGTGAGCGTTTACAAAATCAAAGTATGGGTTTGAAGTGATGGAGCATTGGGTTAAATTTTTTTATAAATACCGTAGAGCTTATTAATATAGTTAGTGCTCAGTCCAGTGGCTGTGCTTGGGAAAGATATGTACATACATATTAAGATACCTATACGTGTTTTTAATTTTTGTCAGTAATGCTGATGGAGTCAAGGGCCTCACATATGCTAAGCACATGTTGACTTACTGAGCTAATTCCCAACCCTAAAATTTTTGGCTACTTCTAATGACTCTAGATCTAAAAAAAATTCCTTTTAAACAGTGTCTCACTATGTAGTGTAGCCTTGGCTGGCCTGGAGTTTATAGGGACCAGGCTGGTCTTGAACTCAAAGGTCCAACTGCCTCACCTCCCAAGTGCTAGGATTAAAGTTGCCAGTTTTTCTTTTTTTAATGACATAAAAAAAATTAAATAACACCTCCCAATTTTCTAATGTGTGAACGAGATGATTTCATTAATTGTTGTTTAAGATTGTTTTTCTGGGTTTTTTTGTTTGTTTGCTTGTTTGTTTGTTTGTTTTTTGAGGGGAGATGGTGGGTACAGGTAGACAAGGTTGGCCTTAACTTGCTATGTGGTGGAGGATGATCCTTAGAATGCTTCACCCAGTTTAGTCAATGCTAAGATTGATTTGCAAGCTCCTGGCAGGCTAGGCAATCTGCCCCCAAGCTCAAGGTTCTTGAAATAAGCATAAATAGATCCTTGAGCATTAGTTGGACACATGGAAGGATGAAGGTGTGTACCATCCTTTCTACTTGGAGTGGGAATGTGACATAAGCCATGCTACACCCTGGACAGAACGCCTGTCAAACTTGCTCTGAGGCATTCTAATCCCGATCGCTTTCTTACCTTTCACTGGCCCCTGGCTGCATAGTTTGACTAGGTTTTCCAAGCGTGCCTCCTGCCATTAGTTTCAGGAACTAACAGTTTATCACGTAGTTCAAATACTGTTCCTTTCTGGGAAACTAATGGCAGGGTAGTGCAGCCTTTTGTTCTGAGTAGAAGGTGGTTGAAGGTTGAAGAGAAGAGGGAAGGGGCAGACCAGACTTGCGACCTGGGGGTGCAGTGTTAGTTTGCTGGGGCTACATTGCAGAATACCACAGACTGCCTCATTACTCTCACAGTGCTGGAGGCAGGAAGGGCCTTGAGGGCATCTCCCCTTGGCGTGTAGATGGCTGTCACCTCCTGGTCTTTTCATAGGGTCTCCCCACTGCAGTACCTGATGCCAGTCTCTGGGTCGGGGCCCTGGCTGTGACCTTGTTTCCTTTCCAGACAGTCACATTGGGAATAAGGACATGTAACACATGTTGGAGGGCAGGGTATAGCTCAGTGGTTTAGGCATATGCCCTTAAAATAATTCTTAGCTTTCTCGTGGTCATCAACCCGTTCGAGAGCCTACTTAATGCTTTGAAAAAATTTCAAGGAAAAAAAAACTCTATGAACACATTTTTCTTTCTTACCAACACCTTTTCTTTGGTCTTATTTATCAGATTTTGTTAAACCAACGGAGAGAGTTCGGCTTAGCAGCCTCTGCCCATTGGGCCAGGTCTCCTGTTTTCTGAGCTCATCTGATTCTGTCACCCTTCTGGTTAGTGCCCACTGGACACTGGATCGTAATCCATCACCAAGTTGGCCCCAAGGAATCAAAAGTTGAGTTTGCTGGAGAATGCTGATAAGCTATTTCACACAGTGAATTCTAAATTTCAAACTTCCTAGGGAGGTTTTCCTTCTGTATATGTTGGCTTCTTTTTCATTTTTTCTTTTAAATTCATTTTAAAGTGTTTTCTGCCTGTACCATTCACTGAAGCTGCCTTTTGTTGAGGTGGGTCACGAATGGCTTCCATGTTACTGAATGAGTGTTCACTCACTTGATATTTTTTTCTTATTGAGGTTTCTGACCGAGAAGCACTCTGGGCTTACATACACTGTGGTATTTTCCTTCTACAGTGGCTGACATCTTTTCCACCCCACCCCTAGCCCTGGTCCCACCCCCAAGACAAGGTCTCTCTGTAGCCCAGGCTGTCCTAGAACTGTAGGCCAAGTTGGCCTCAGACTCACAGAGATCCACCGGATTCTGCCTTCCAAGTGCTAGGATTAAAGGAGTGTACCTCTATCTCCAGCTAGTCAGATTATTTTAATAAAACCTGGATATTTTATTTTGTTCCGCTTTTTAACCAAAAAGAAACCATTTTAAACACCATAGTTCCTTTGACCTATGTTTTATTTTTACTCTACACTTATTTACTTGTGCATGTCTTGATAACCTTCATTACTACAACTGATTGTGTAATTGTGACACTTGGTTAGTTGGGTCTGTAACCCAGGTTCTTGCACAGGCAAGTGACCTAACCGTGAGCTGCATCCCCAAGCCCCTAGTATCGCCTTCCCTGTGTGTACCTCCCAATCTACACAGTCCAGAAATAGTCCCCATATGTTCAGTCCGTTGCTTGTCCCACCCCTTCCAAAGCCCTGTTTCCTTCTTAGCAGCCGTGGGTCTCACACACTAAGCTGCGCTTTCCCTGCCGGCCTGTCCAGGGTCTCTTCCCCTTGTCTTTCTCACACTTTCTTCCTTTGTAGGCGAAAGCTTTCTAAGAAAAGGTGCATGAGAAACAGTGTTTTGGGCTGCAAGCTTAAAAAGTGTTGATTTTCAGCCCTGATCAATGCTGATCTGAGGTTGCAAATTACTTTAAGCTAGAGTTTTAAAATTATTTCTTTTTTCCCCCCCACAGCTTCTAGGGCTGATTTCAAGAAATTCAGTGCTGCCCCCCGCCCCACCCTCTGCTTGGTGACTTGGTTTCCCTCTTCTTTTGGTTTCTTGCTCACAGATGCCTTTTTCCATTGCCTCCTTGCCCTGGTGTACTGAAATGTCAAGGCAGGCCTTGCTTCACTCTGCCTTCATTCATTTTTTTTTTCTGGACACACGCAACTGAGAACCCCCTTCACTTCAGGAATATTTTCTTTTAGATAAATGATCATTTCCTAATTTCCTATTCTTACCTGTACCTGGACTCTTTTCTTGGACATCTAGAGAGAGTTCTGCTCTAGATGTCTTTGCTATGTTCATATTTAAGGGCGAGGTAATTAAAACAAAACAATAGGTTCTTACCTGGCTATGTGGAGGTGCACACGTTAATCCCAGCACTTTGGAGGAAGAGGGAGGTGGATCTCTGAGTTCGAGGCCAGCCTGATCTACAAAGTGAGTTTCAGGATAGATAGAACTACACACAGAGAGACCTTGTCTCAAGCAAACAAACAACTCAAGAAAGCAACAAGAAATACCAGACCCATGGGTTCTCTGTTGGCTGTAGGCTTATCCACACATGGTGATTTGGTAATAACTTAGTGTGTATTTGACACACACTCTCTGCTGTTAATGTAGAGATCAATTCTTCTGAGAGTATCAGCATTTGTTTGTTTGTTTTTTCCTGGAGAAGAATTCTCTTATTTCCTATTTGGGTATTATAAGTGTATCTGCCTGTATGAATAGACTTTAGTCGGTTGCTTTTTCTCCTCCCCGCCCTTTTCTGGTTCTTGAATGTGTTTTGTGTCTAACTGGTATCCCTCTCTGCTGTTAAGTTTCTAGTGAGATTAGACCAATGTTGAGTGGAGATTCTCTGAAGTAGGAAGGCTTCATGGCCGATTAGACAGTCCATCCTGAGAACACCGAGTCCTGGGACAGCTCTGCAGCTACCACAGGTCCATGGCAGTTGGATCTGAGAGCCAAGATCAGTTCCGGAACAGCAGCTCTGAAGCCTGCTGAGCCATGAGGTTGGGAATCACAAAGAACCTACGTTTCCAACTAGGAGGGTCGTCCATAAGAAATATCCTGGGTTGTCTGAAGCTAGACGTTCAGTCAGTGTGTATGTGAACAGCTGGCTGCAGGGCTTTAGCCTAGGGTCTGACCCGCTTCCTGCACAGGGGATAGTCTTTGTTGGCTCCAGTCCACATCTGCTGGCTTAGGAAGCATCCTTATCTCTCTCTATCCATAGAAGTTTTTTTTTTATTAGATTTTAAAAAACAACTGATAGTTTATTAAGGGTGGATTTAGGAGAACAGCCTTGCCTGAGATGTTGGAAACCATATGCTTAGTCTCAGGAGCCCATGACAGTCACTCGTGTATTCTCACCCAGAAGCTCCACCAAGGTGGCCCCAGGTGATTCTTTTCCCTGTTTGCATCTCTGGCTAAGTCCCTCACCTCCAGAGACTCCACCTGGAGACTAGGGGAATCGTGATACAGTGAAGTGACAATTGTGATTTTTCTGGTATGTTTCAGTTTCTAAAGCATGGCTATGGGGTAGCTTCCTGACTGACTTGTCCACAGAAACAGTGTGGCTCCCTTAGAAAGACTTAGCAGGGGGCTGGAAGAATGGAGTTCAGTTCTGTTCCTGGCAAACAATGTGGTGTGTGTGTGTGTTCTGTTATAAACGTTACTTTTTGTTCTAGAATCAGGTATTTATTCCACAAAGTATGTGTTACAATGACTTTAGCAGATGTTGGTTTTTCTAGACAGGAAGTACAAACAGCAGATTGTAATTACCTTGAAAGGTGGATATAACAGAACACTTGGGAAACAACTGGTTAATCGCAGCTTACTCAAGTGGTGGGTAGGAGCGTGTGTGTGTGTGTCTGTCTGTCTGTCTGTCTGTCTGTCTAAGGATTAAGGCAGAAAGTACTTGATTATGTTGTCAAAATGAAACTGGCCTGTTGGAGACTGGGCTGTTCTCTAATACTGATTTCTTGACATCTCTTCACTCCTGGCTTCTTGAGAAAGGTCAGGTAAATAGTTTACCTTCACCCTTAGGACATACAGCTTAGGCAAAAGTGTCTGACTCAGTCTGCTTTGTTCAGAGGGTTGGTAGGAACAATGGCAGTCTGGTTACTATTTAACACTTGCAGTTAGAGTGTAAGCACTGTGATGTTGGAGGCTTAAGTTGCTTTGCTCACTGTCTGCAGAACCTAGGGTAATGGCTGACACATAGTATAGCAGGTCCTCATTTGAAGGATGAAGGAAAATCCCTCTCTAATCATTGAATCCCAGTAATAATTGCTAAGTGTATAAACCAGGATTGCGTCAAACTGCTAACTCTTGTTCAGTGAAATATACTTAATTAGATTCTTAGGAGAGGGTGGTCATGGGTATCCAAATTAACAGAGCACCATCTGTGTCCCCACGGATGCCATCCTTCAGTTGGGGAGACAAACTGCAGGTCACTAGAACACCAAGGCTTTAGGTCATAGGTCATAGGTCATGGGTTATAGACACGGCCTCTGAACAGAGAGGTTGCCTTGTTTTATCTTATACCTTCACTAGGTTGCAGACTCAGATCCCTCTCCTTTAAACGTCTGTAAAAAGCAAGGATTTCCTTTGTTCTCTGAGTGACTATTGGAGCTCCTAGCTCAGCTTCTCTCTCTCAGTAGCTATCCCTACTAAACCAGAGATGTCTTGCTGTCTTATCTACCTGGACCAATTTTATTGTTATTGATTAAGGCAGGCTCTCACTGTGTAGCCCTGGCTGCCCTGGAGTTCTCAGGTACCCACCTGCCTCTGCCCTCAGTATGTTTGGATGAAAGGCTCAGACTACCATGCATGGCAGAATCTTAATTATGTCAAACACTGGTTCCCTGACAGCCTCACAACCTCTGAGTCTTCACCTAAATCACACTTCTCTTTTCCCACAGACCCTGCAGGATGGGTTTATCTTCCTTATTTCCTGCCCACTGGGCTAGGTCATACCTATTCACCTAAATATCTGATGTGATTTCTGAGGTACAAAGAAAACCACAATCTGGTTCTGTCTTTAAGCCACAAGCTGGACAGGGATCCAGCTTAGTCATTTAAAGACACTTCAGGTATCTGAAGAGGTCCTTTAATGTGGGTATGGTCTGCTCACAGATGGCATGAATGTTTTTGCTTTTATCATTCTCCTTTCAAACAGATCCCCCTCTCTGAGTTTATCTCTGCACTGTCATGAAAAATAGATTTGGCACAAAGCACTTGAGACCCTTAGACTAGCCTATGTGATAGCAGCTGTATGCTATCAGGGCCCTCTCACAGCCTCTCACAGGGTTTATGGCCAGGAAGTGTCCTTCGGGTCCCTAGGTTACTTTAGGATGAGCACTGGTCACCAAAAGCATGTAAAGCAGGAAGTTTGAGCCCCTCTGCCTGACTTCCAGAGGGTGCAGGGAGTCACAGAGCCTGAGTCATCCACACTGCTAATCCGTGAGTACGACTAGCATTTTCAAATGTAGCACATCTGAGACCACACTCCAGGCTTTGTTTCTCCAGCTCCTTGACATCTTTCTCCTCTCAGTTGCCAGCGAGGCTCTCTAGCCTGTCTGGAGACAGGACCTTCTCTGTTATGCACCTGACCCTCCCAGTCCTCTGCTCTTTACCACAGATCTCATTGTCATTGGACGAACATCCTGAAGTACCGACTGTGTTTGGATCACAGTAGGCCCTGACAGATGTTTAAAAGAGCAAATCAATGAAATGAATCAGTTTTCAGCCCCTTAGCTGGGGTGAGGTGATGGGTGAATGATGCAGGGGGCATCAAGATTTCTGCACAGATACAGGCACCAAGGGGTTTCATGAGAATGTCAAGATTCTCCAGGCTTGTAGAGCCGTAGCTGGAAGAGACAGGAAACCAGTTGGAAGGTGTATGTTGGGCTGAGGAGACAATCATAGAGTTGGACAACCGTAGATTTGAGGTTGCAGTTGGCTAGGCAACAGTGGTGGCCTGTCTCAGTTAGGGTTTCCTGCTGTGACCATACACCATGACCAAGGCAACTCTTATAAGGACAACATTTCATTGAGGCTGGCTTACAGGTTCAGAGGTTGAGTCCATTATCATCAAGGCGGGAACATGGCAGCATCCAGGCAGGCATGGTGCAGGAGGAGCTGAGAGTCCTACGTCATCATCTGAAGGCTGCTAGCAGAATACTGACTTCCAGGCAGCTAGGATGAGGGTCTTAAAACCCATGCCCACAGTGACACACCCACTCCAACAGGGCCACACATTCTAATAGTGCCACTCCCTGGGCCTAGCATAGACAAACCATCACTTGACGCTTCTCTCTGCTTTGTCTTTCTCTGCTTTGTGGCAGTGACAAGCACGTGCAGTTTGAAGCTTTAGGGCTGATTCAGAACTCATGGCTACATAGGTCCTAGGAGGTTGGAGTGTGGACCTGTGTGAGGAGAGCATTAACCTAGGGTCACATGTTCTCTCTCTTCATAAGTTATCAAGGCTGCGTCCCCTAGTTTCATCTGAGAACTGATTTGCCAGTGTTTGCTACCAGAATCCAGGCTCCTGCTGTCTGGCATGGACCTCCGAGGAGTTGTGTTAACCTAGGCTCACACACTCTCTTCTTCCTAAGTTGACAAGGTTGTGTCCCTAGCTCCGCCTGAGAACACTGGTTTGCAAGTGTATATGACCTGAGCCCAGCTACTCCTGTCTGGTATGGAGCTCCTTATGCAGATAGGCAAACTCATGAACTCAGAGTGATCCACCTGCCTCTGCTTCCTGACTGCTGGGATTGGAGGCATACCATCACATGAGACATAAGGATTTAAATAGACACGTTTATCAGTGACTATTTAATGCCAGCATTAACTCTGAAGATTCCTAAAGGATTATATACTAACTACAGAATACAGCCCAAACTGCTGCTGCCTTTTTACAGATACTGATCAATCCTATCAGTCAGATACACACACTATTCAAAACAGGCATGAATGACCATGCCTAATTCTTTAAGAGTACTGTATCCCCTGACCTACTCCCCTTCCACAGGGCCACACTGGGGACTGCATTGTAGTGTGTGCAGTGAATTTGATCATGCTTTGTCCTGGGAACAGTGCCTTGTCATATTTCTGCCACAAAACCCCAAGAACTTGATGCACTTAAATTCATTGTTGTGTCCTAAGTTAGCTGTAAAATGTGTGTCTTTCCTCCTGGCCCCAAGTTCCCAGAATAATGACTCTGAGACTTAAAATATATTTACAAACACTTGGCCAGGTTCCCCAGTTAGACCATAACTTAGTATCCCATTTATTCTAATCTTAGTTCTGCCAGGTGGTTGATTACTTCTACTCAGTTCCTATCATGCTTCTGTCCACCTCCCATGTTCTGTCCATCCCCATGCCAATATCCAGTCTCCCTACCGGATGTCCCACCTTCTATTTCCTGCTTAAGCTTATAGGTCAGTCAACATTTTATTGATAGGTGCTGCATCCGTACAGTACACACGAGATTCTCTCTGCAGTTAGCTTGCTGGCTTTCTTTAATAGCTGGAACTTGTATGACAATCCCAGAATTTGGGAGGTTGAGGCAGGAGGAGCTCAAAGTTTAAGGCCAGTCTGGGCTACTGTAGCAGGATCCTGTCTTCAAAGGGGATGGGAGGTAGCAACCAACCCCAGTGGCTTACAGATCTTTACGTGTAAGGCTGCTTTTCTGAGTTCTTACTCAAAAGGTAACGTCCTTTCTGCCCCCCTCTCCATTCTTTAGCTATTAATAGGCCCAGATCTTAGGCATACATGCTCATAACTCTGGACATTCCTCCTGCTCCCCCTGCTCCCCTGCCCCTCCTCCTGCTCCCCCTGCTCCCCCGTCCCTCCTGCTCCTCCTGCTCCCCTTCCTCCTAGTGCAGTTTCCTGCTGACCTCCACTGCCGAACTCTCTTCCTTGGACCTAATCCAGGGCATGACTTTCTTCCCCTTTTTCTGTGTCCTTCCTCCCAGCAGCTGCTGAGATTTACAGTACACGAGTGAGTCATCTTTCATTATCCCAGAACCCAGGGCCTCTGGCCAGCCAGTTTTTCAGCCTTACATTGGTTATCAGTCTAAGGCTGGAACAAGATCCAAACCTACCTTTTAAAAAGCTGTGAAGAACTCATCTTAACAGTCAGCCTTAGTGTAAATAGGAGGTGAATAGAATTTCTCTCTCTCCTCCCCTTTCTCTCCTTCCTGTTTTTCTTTCTAAATCCCAGGACATGGTACAATACCCATGTCCATAGAACAAGAGTAAGCAAGAAGTTTGTCGTCTGTGAAGGATCTGGTGAGCGAGCTGTGCTTCTGAAAGCTAGCCCATGCTGCAGGCTCTAAGGGGGTAAAGGGTCATTTGGGTCTCAATGTGCTTCCATCCCCCCGTTCCCAATGCACACAACACACCTTATCCTAGAGCCTGGAGTCCAGACTAACCCATTCTACTCTGAGGTGAAGTTGACGTTGTGAATCTGATCTGGCAATGCTGTCCTTTGTGTCTGTGGTGGCTCCTGCTTTGCAGCCCACACACCTCCGTCCCATTTGGTGTGTTTGCACATGTAACAATATCTGTAAGGTGAAGCTTCACTTTATTTTATTTTTTTTCTTTTTTTCAGAGCTGGGGACGGAACCCGGGGCCTTGTGCTTGCTAGGCAAGTGCTCTACCACTGAGCTAAATCCCCAACCCCTGAAGCTTCACTTTATATTGTGTAACTTCGCATTTGTCTTTTTCTACATTCAAAGTGTGCAGGAGAGTGAGCTCTCAACATATTCTAACAACACAACTTCAACTAGAGCGTAATCAAGCTTTGTGTCTAACTCTGACAATCTGCTACTCTATTTTCTGCTGTTACAATAGAATCCTGCACACTAGGTAAATCATGAAGGACAGTTGTTATTTGGTGTGTAGTTGTGGAGGACCATGATTCTAATACCCAGTGAGCCCTTGCTGTGGCATTATGGGATGGAAGGTCTGTGGGACCTCAAGGCTAGTTTCTCAGAGCCCCTAGCCGAGGATGGGGAAAGTGCTCAGTTTGAGTCTTACCATTTAGGAACTGCTGCGGTCGGGAGTCTTTAAGTAGGATCATTACACTGGGCCCTTTTTGACTATGTTTCATGTTTACAGTGAACCTTACACCTCAGGAAAACTATGCCTTCATCCTCCTCTGGGCTTACTTTGGCCCCTACACCAAGTAATTGCTGTGCTCTGTAGGTTGGAGACTCATGCAGTGTAGACAATCACTAATAGGTAACCTTTTAAAGGAATCTGGAAAGGTTTTGTTACTTTGTTTTTTGATGCAGGGCCTTGCTATAGCCCAGGCTAGCCTGGAACTCATTATCTTCCTGCTTCCAGCTCACTTCCCAAGGATAACAGGTACCACTAAGTCCAGCTGTTTAGATCAACTTCAGCTAGTAGATTTGTCTTTGAGCTGCATGGGTGTGATGGTGTGTTCCTGTAATCCTACGTGGGAGGCTTGTACATCAGTGTAAGGGCAACCTAGGCTACACCTCAAACTCCAGGCCAGCCTAGGCTACAAAGGGAGACCTTATCTCAAAAAGCAAGCCAACAAAACCTGTCTGGGTGGACTGAGCAGCTTCTGTAGTGGAGACTGCCCTGGGAGTCTTGCCCAATAAAGAGGCATTTGCCAAGGCTTTCTCTAAGCTAATCTACCAATTCTCCTCGGATTTCTAAATCTATCTGTTCCTTCTCAGGAGTGCTGAGGTAAACACACAGGGAAAAACAGACCACACCAAGAGAATGACTAGTTCATGAGGAATAACCAAGTTAACTAACCAACCAGCTAACCACCAGGGGGACTCTCAGATGCCCTTGTAAGCTTTAAGAAACACCCCGCTTTGGTCTTAGAGCCTCTGTTACTTACACCACTGGCCTTACCGAACTAGGCGAGCTACACAATGCTCTGCTTAGGAATTTTTTGTTGTAAGGTCAGGACAGATGAGATACTAGGGTTCCTCAGTCAGAGCCCTGTTGCTTCTGGCAGTGTGACAGGACAGTTTAAATCAAGTGACACTTTGGCTGGTAGCTGATATGTACGAAGCTTTTCCTTAGAGTACTTGTCCCCAAAGTTAAAAAGAAAAATTAGTGGTCTCTCTCTCTCTCTCTCTCTCTCTCTCTCTCTCTCTCTCTCTCTCTCTCTCTCTCTCTCTCTTTTTTAGTGGTTTCTTTTCCTGTTTAACTAACAGCTCTGTAGTGGTGTCTTAGCTTAGACTGTTGAAATTTTTCGACAAACTGTTTTACAGATTTACAGACAACTCCATTCTCTTCCAGTCGTCGGTTTGCTTTTCACTTGCACTTCCTACCCCGTCACAGCCACTGCACAGTGAGTGTCCATCCTCTCTGGCTGCCGGCGTGAAAGCTTTGTGTTCACGGTACAGGATTTTCTTCTCAGTCATTCTGTGGGAAGCACTGTCACTCTCTGAGTCCTTCCCGCCAGCCTGTGCTCACCCTCTACCACTCGGAGGGAGACAGAGGCATGTTTTGTGAGTTTGTCTAGATGTGGGGCAGGAGTGTCAGTGGTTGGGTGGGTTAGCAGGACACTTTGGGAAATGGAGAGTATAGATACAGCAGCCATGGTAACCATGGTAACCATAGCAACCATAGCCTTCGGGATTCTACCTTCTACTAAATCTCATCCCACCCCTAACCACCGGGATCGAATCTCAGTTTTGTTCAAGTTGAGAGGAGGCGAGTCTGATTCAAGAGTGCGTTTTCATGTCCCAAACTTCTGGACTGCTGCTGTCCTTTTGTAGGTTTCTGTCCCAGGCACTGCCTTCCCTTGACTGTCCCACAGGGGACTCCCACTGTCTTGCGGGGTTGTTAGTGCTTTTCTGTGATATGTGAATCACATCTATAAAAATAGAATTTGGAGAAACAGATTTTCCTGCCCTGTTAGCCTTTGAATTCATGTCAGGTGAGGGGTTTGTGGGACCCTTGTCAGCGACAGGCACCTAAACTCTTTGGATGTCTCTTCCTCCAGTCCCCAGAGTGCAGCTTCATGTGCCTTGGGTCGGAAGCAGGGCCCCCCCAGTCTGATGTCATTCCTCTAATCGCTCCGCTGATGGCACAGGGAATTTTGGGTGAAAACAGAGCATGTTAATTGGAAATATCAAAATATTATCTTACAAAGCTGGGGCATTTATGCATATAGTTGACCGAAAATACTGAGGGTCTTCTCTGGTTAACATGCAGAATTCAGGCTTAAAAGAAGGCAAAACCCAAGAAATGGGCTAAGTCTCATTGGTTGGCCTTTTGGTAGTAAAGAGCGAATGAATGTTGAGCTCTTTCTCATAAATGGCTGCAAGAGATAAGACAAAGTGGACACTACGTGTGTATGGTAGCCTAGCTTAGCATGGTGGTAGTTAACACTTCTGTTTCATGAAGTCCGTGTCATCAGAAAATGCTATGGGCCACTGGCCTCTTTGAATCAGTGGTAGAAGGGAACCCTGGTGCCGAGGCTGACTGGCCTGATTTTGCATGTGTTAGAAGTGTGGGGCATGAAGTGGTGATCTTTTAGCTGCTCTGCTTTATGCTCCCAGCAGTCACCTTTGGCAAACCTCAGTCTCCAAAAACAGTTACATTGCAGTGTACAGTAGCAAAATTACAGTTGAAAAGTAGTAAGGAGAATGTCACCACAACATGAGGAACTGCATTGCAGGGTCGCAGCGCTGGGAAGGCTGAGAAGCACCGCTGCAAACTTTTGGGCGGTGTGGTGTCAGCTGTGCCCTTTTCACTGTGGCACAGTTGCCTCGTGCTGTCTGACGTCCTTCCAGTCTGCCCTACCTTGAGCAGAGCTCGTTAGTCACATGTATCTCTTCTACAGAAGCAATCTCCTCACGACTGATCTTAGCACAGTGAGTAGTCTTACTTAGTCCCCGTCTCAGAGGGCTGGCATTGGAGATGGAATCTTACCATGTAGCTCAGGCCAGCCTTGAACTTGGCACCTACCTGCCTCAGCCCCACAAGAGTCTATGTGGCGCCATCCCCCACACCATTATAATGTTTTGTTTTGTTTTTTTTCTTTTCTTTTTTTCTGGAGACGGAACCCAGGGCCTTGTGCTTGCTAGGCAAGCGCTCTACCACCGAGCTAAATCCCCAACCCCACCATTATAATGTTAATGCTGGATTCTAAATTCCATGAATGCAGGAAGTTGTTCGCCTGTATACTCTAGAGATTCTCCTCATGCCTTTCACATCCTAAGTCCTTATGTTCGATGTGTGAATGCCTACTGTATACTGCGTGGTTATAGTAGATGGTTCAAAAGCCTGCAGGGTTCTGAGTTGAAAGCACTGGTAATTTGTCTTAATGTTTTGTGTTTCTCCAGGTTGGTATTTTGTATGGCATCTGTTTTTATCTAAATTCAAGTTTCTGCGGGAGCTGGTGGGAGACACAGGATCCCAGGAAGGAGATAATGAGCAGCCTTCAGGGTCTGAAGCAGAAGAAGACCCTTCGGCTTCCCCACACAAGATGAGATCTGCTCGTCAGCGAAGGCCGCCGGTTGACGATGGCCACTGAGTGGAGAGTGAGCAACAGCTTCCGAGTGTGGTCTGGGGCAGTTATGAGCTCCGTCCTTAGTGACCTAGCTTCGAAAGTTACTAAGTGACCAAGGAACATTTGCAATTGGATTTATATCCAGTTAAACAAAAGATTTACACGTAAGCCATATAGAAATAAAAGGGAATTTAAACCAAATTGGGCCATCGCAGATTTCGTCTTGGATGTTTTGCTTCACTAGGTCTCCTTAATGCACTTACTCGCTGGCTCCTGGACTTACTCACCCACCCACCCACCCACCCTTTCTTTCTTTCTTTCTTTCTTTCTTTCTTTCTTTCTTTCTTTCTTTCTTTCTTCTTTTTTTTTTAATTGCACTGGTATAAATCTGTAAACATTTCAGGCTTTAAAAAAACATGTTATTAGTCATTAAAATGTACCCTTTTCTTGACATTTTAACTTGTCAGAAATTGGGACATATCTCATTACTGTCAACCAGGTAATATCTTGTCATTATCCTAACTCATGCATATGTGACTTTGCAGCTTGTTACAGTGTCATTACCTCAGCTGATGTGTATATTGTTGTTATCAAACATTTCAGGTTTAATTGGCATTTTAAAAGTGTTTTTAAAAGACAGCACTGTGACTCAGCACTGAAATGAAAGGTTATTGTGTGTGGAAAACCATGGAAACGGCATTGGAACATTTTTTATATTAATGATGCCAACGTCTGTGGCTGGAGACATGATCACAATTCTATATTTTCTTGCAAAGAAACAGCAAAGTGCTTTACAGGACTTAAGAAAGGAAGAGACCCACAAGTTGACGAATCTGTGCTGTCTTTTGTCAGCAAGGCACTTACAAAACAGTTGCCTTTCTTCATGCCAAGCGATCAGTCAGAGGCAGGAGAAATCGCCAGAGTCCTCGGAATTTAAAGCAGAGGGAGAATTCACGGAGAGGACTGCCATTGAGACATCCAAATTTTATCCAAAGCTGCCTGCTGGTGTTAGACAGAGGCAGTGGTGAGCAGCCCTGGGAATGCTGTGTGGCCAGTGCTCTTGCCGTGGGTGGGAAAGTACAGATTCCTACAAGTAATCTGAGAAATGATTTGGAAGTGGGTACGCGGAATAGGAAGTTACAGTTACAGCTTACCCAGTTTATTTCACAGTTTGTTACATAGACACAAGATTTATGTGATAAAATATTTTAGAACCTGGGATAAATGCAAAATAAAACATGTCTGTGATACCAGGTACATGCCATAGCTTAATGGGCAAAGCTTTCTTCTTAGAGATAGATCCGGTGCGTGCTAATAGGTGGCCACTTAGATTAAGTAGAATGACAACATGTAAATTTACTTTTCAAGACAGCAGTTATTTATTGGAGAATTTAAGTTTAAATCTTACAGTGTTAACAGTTATTTTTTATGAAATGCTTTTAGGGTAAACCTATTGGGGATTTTAGTGTTAGGAATCTCAGAGCTGTCTTCTCCTTTATGGAGAATGAGACCAGTCCCTCCTTTATATGGGGACTTACGTTCTGGGCTTGTGTCGTAGAGAAAGTGCTTCACGACAGCAGTTCAGCCACAAGACCTCAAGGGCACTAGGGCTTGAGAAAGTACCTGTCTGACGGTACAGTGCCTCTTGCCGGGAGTCCATATTTGTTCTAACTGAACTTCGGACTGTTTACTAGAAAAGAGTGATGGATTGATGAGCCTTCTAGTGTTGTCCGATCCGTAGGGAAATGAGCTGCAAGGCCAAGTTCCTTCCTCCTTGTTGTTGTTCATGGCCGTGCTCAGTCTCACGTGTTACCTCACCCTTCGCTCTGGCAGATGCTGTGTATTGTCTGCTGGCACTGCCCACGGTGAGTTCCTAAGCGTAGGCCTCGCAGCCCTGTGAGTACACTGGCAGGGAAGGAGACAGCTATACATTTTCTGGGGAAAATTCCCCAGTAGCTTGAGTGGGGTGCATTTATTCTGTCTTCTTTATGGGGCATGACGAGAAGGCACAAAGCAGTGATGATTGTTCCTAGCATTGCTCTTTTAGCATTTAGTATTTCTTATACTAACTAAATATTTTTAAGCCAGTCAAGATGCCCCAAGTCATCTTGTTACTGGGAGGATGTTTACATTAGATTGTTTCATAATCTAATGTTTTGAGCTTCAAATTTTCATTGTTGTTAATGTTTTGTGGTGGATTAGATGCCAATAGGAAAAACTTTAAGTGGCAGGTGAGCTCTCTGTTGTATCAGTATTAAAGAATGATGGCTGATGTAACTGCCCCCCTCCGATCTATAACAAGGCCCAAACTAATTCCTGTAAACTACATAAAGGGCATTATTTATTGGTATTTATGTTCCAGCATATCTTATAAAACTGTAGTACTGTGCTTGGCCCAGGAAGTAATACCTTATGGTGTAATAGTCCATACTTGGTATGTTTTAACTTAAGTAAAATCGGTTTAGATGCCGGTATGAAGAGTCTAAGGCATAGTCCTTTGTGTAAGATTGGTTTCTTGGACCTCCCTTACCCGACCAAGAGAGGGAAGAGAAAGCGTTGTCCCTTCAGGGTCCTTCATGTGCAGTAGATTTCTGCCCTGTTTCCTGTTTTGTTTTAGGACGTTTATAGCTGTTATAACGGTCATACCTGTATTCTCAGGCTCTTGGTGCAAGGGTGTACTTAAACTTGAAAGTTTAAAGATATAACATACAGATACGAGAGTCATGCCTACACCCTTCCAAAAATAATGCTATCATCTCTGAGGAGCGATTAGATACGTGAGGACTCAGGTCGATCGCTGTAGTTCCTCTGCCAGCCCTCCTTCCTAAGGGTGTGTGCGTGTGTGTGCGTGTGTGTGCGTGCGTGTGTGTGTGTGCGCGTGTTTTCAAATTGCCCACGTGGTAGCATGGCTCAGATTTAAATGCCAAATATGCTAAAGATTTGTATGACAGCTGAGGCATTTAGCACATGCCTGAGGAAAACATTTGAACTGAATGGATTCCCAGAGTGGGAGTAGATACTGGTTGGCCATTTTGTTGACATCTTGACCCCTTTCTTTGGATTAGGCTTAAAAACCATTTCAAAGTGGTGTCTTGCTAAAAGTTTAGGATACATATGTACTGACACCTAAAACACAATGCAAAGTAGCCCACGTTTCCTGTTCAGAGGAATAATTTGTGAGTCCACAGTGTAGTCTTTTTTACAGTCAGTTTTCTCAGAAGGCGTCTGACTGTGACTGATAACCAGTGTAAGGCAGATCTCCGCTGGTAAACTAAGTGCTTTTATATTTGAAGTTGACTTCATAAAGCCACTAAACCGTCTTGAGAGCATAGAGGTGCTCAGGTGACTGTGGAATGGTGTTGGGTTATAGAATATAGAATTAAGGAACCTTGTACTGTCTTCTGTCCAAGTGTCCCAGAGTTTGAAACGTCTAACAGGTTCCATATTATCCTGTCTCAGTAGAAGCTGCATCTTCATTTGTGTGTTAGCGCACACGCTACCTGTTGCGGACTGTCTGGCATTGACCTCTTCCCCAGTTCTATGTCTGGCATTGACCTCTTCCCCAGTTCTATGTCTAGCATTGACCTCTTCGCCAGTTCTATGCATAACCGCTCGCCAGATACCGCTGCTCTGGTTTCTGACAGGAGCCTCTCCGTCCTGTGCTGTGGTGCATTCTCATCTTGCCGCTCAACAGATGCTTTGTGAGGAATCGGAATTGTGTGTGTTAATAGTACCTGTGCATAACAAGATGTAAAATATGGATGAGGGATATGCAAATGAATGGTGTTCCTGTCTTAGAATAGCTACAGCTTCCATGATGTGTATGTTTTAACTTCCTCTTTAAACTGCACAGAATAAATGAAAATGAAAACAAGCACATGTGTGTCTCACTGATTAAGGATACTGGCTGTGATCGCTGCTTTGGGCGTGATGGGATTTTAAAACCAGCCTTCAGCACTCCACTTCACCAGCTCTAAAAGTCTAAGGATTGGGAGGACAACTGTAACGTCCGTCATGCTAAGAAGTTTATCAACACAGAGCCTAAAAGACATACAGCACAGCCCCTGTGGTGGGCTTAATCACACCTAATCTCCTGCCATCCCCACCTCAAGAGCTTGCTAATTTGCTTAGCCTAGACCGAGTTTCACCTTTGTTAACACTGACTGCCAGGAAGTCCAAGGGGACTGAACACTACCAAGTGAGAAGATGCATGGGGCTGTGAGAATCTGTTGGAGAACCATGGATTCCAGTGCTGGAGCCAGGGGTTTTCTTCAGTGCTCAGATGCCAGGAACATAGAATAGAAAAATAGACTTTGCCAGGCCTTGGCTCTGAAGGTAGGGATTGCTGGGGATTGGGCTGGGATCTGGGCTGGTTAGGAGATTCACTTCTGGTGCCAAGGATGGTGGGTAGCACTTAAAAAAGAGAAAGGCATTTACAGAATGGAGGGGCTATGAGAATGCCCCCACCTGCTGTGGTCCACCATGTTGGCATAAAGATGGTGTTCTTTATGGAGGACTTGAAGAGGGGCACCAGTAAAAGCTTCAGTAGCAGTTTTCCAGGTTGTATACAAGAAGAGGATCTCACATGAATGCTGGGGTTGGCCTGGTGCTGCTTCGTCTTCAAATGCTAAATTCTGTACCCCAAGATCTGGTTGCTCCAACACTAGGGAATTCTCATATACACCAGCTTTAGTTGTGCAAACCTTTCTCCCCGAGCTAATTGGTCAATAAAAGGCTGTGATTGGGCAGTAGAGAGAGGAAGGCAGGACTTGCTGGGAGGGGAAAAGGAACTCTGGAAAGAAGTAGGTAAATTCTTTCACCAGGGATATCAGAGGAGATGGACCTGACTAAGTGCCTGGGAGATACAGCTTGCCCGGTTGCTGGATGGGGCTAGGTGGTCAGGTTAACTTGGATGAGCTAATGAAAGTCTGCCCAGCTAAAGCCCAAGCTTTAAAATAAAAGCTCTCTGTGATTATTTGGGAAACGAACTGGTCAAGGAGTAACTAACCCTGTACTAATTTCCCACATTAGTTAATATATACAGAATATTAAGTATCTCTTATACATGAAAAGCATACATAAGAACAGGTGAGTTCTTGCTTATAGAGCCATGTATAAATGTTTCTGGAATCAAGAATGCAAATGGTTTGAGGGTAGAGATATGTGAAAGAACTAGACCACAAAAGACCTTGTATGTAACAACACAGGCTCTGGCATTCAAGCCACATGTGATAACATTGAAATATTTTTGACATAGCTGCTCCTTGCGTATAGCCTAGGCTGACCTCAAGGCACTGAGTCCCAGGCATTTCAGTCCTGCACAACCACACCAGGCTCGGATTGTTTTAAAGACGAGAATACAGATTCTCTTTAGATACTGAATGGCCATTCTCCTAGGTGCCTGGAGTGGGTGCAGACGGCTTAGATCATGTTACATGTGAGGACAGATTCAGCGCTTTCACCGGCCTGTGCAGAGACACTGGCCAGCTGGACAGGAGTAATCACTGTGACCTTTGAGGTTAAAGAATGAGATTGGCTTCTGAAGGCAAGGAGGGGGCTGGATGAGAATGTCAACATTTTAGATTGGTAGTAGATAACACTGAGCAATTCATGTCGGGATAGATTGGAGCTTGAGTATCAGAAGGTAGAAGTTAAAGCTTCTAACTGGATTTGGGAGGTGCCTTTGGCATTTTGGGATAGATAATGAACCAGGTGTAATACTATCAGGAAGCAGGAGAGTTGTCACTCAGTGGAGTGGAGTACGTGGATACAGTTGGGGCAATAAGCAAAAAGATAGGGCACCCTTACCACCCCATGCAGGAAAGAACTGGACGAAACAACATGGCACAGCAATGGTTTGGCTGTTTTTGCCTCTTTGACAGTTTGTGTCAAGCCTTCCAGAGTGTTGGATGATGAGGCCTGTGGGGAATGGGGTTTGGATCCAGCTTATTCTACCTTCATGAAGGATTAGTGCCACTGGAAAGACAGCTTGAAGGGGCGGGCTTGTTCTCTTTTCTGCTCTTAGACCGCGGGAGGACATAGCAAAGGGTCATCACCTTGGAATCAGACATGGCTCCACCAGCGTCTTGATCTTGGGTTTTCAGTTTCAGAACTGTGAGAAATCCATTCTTTATAAATCATCCAGTTGAGTGGGTTCTGTGGTAACAGCAACAGAAGCAGGTCCCTGAAGAACATCACTATGTCAGACATTTTCAAAAAGTCCATTAGGATGCTGAGGGCAGACAGAACAGGAGCACACCTCAGGAGAGTTCAGAGATGTGCTGGAAGCAAAACAAAGGGCAGGAGGAACGTGGGTTGGTGTGAGGATGGCGTTTAGTCAGATTATCAGGAATTGGTAGCAGGAAGCTAGTACAGTGACCATGCCTAAGATGTAGCCTGGAGAGGAACAGTCAGAAGAGCTTTCTGTGAGAGTTGATGACAAGGGTCCATGACAGGATATGACAGGTGAAGAACACAGATGAGACGGTGGTTTGCTGCTGGAGGATGCTTGGATGGAACATGTTGGAAGGGACAGATTGAGAGTGAGACCAGATCATGTGACAATAATTAAAAATGGCCAATCTGGATCCTAGGTTAAAAGTTAGGAGAACTGAGATCTGATCCAAATCCTTTAACTTTTTCCTTGACAGTTTGTTTAGCCTGTTTCTGGATTTATTAAATGGGGGAGATATGATTGCTATTTTAAAAGACTTCACTAAGTATATTAATGTGTAAACAACCAGTGACTGCCTGGCTATTCACTTAACTTTGCAACTGTGGAAATCTTAAGGACAGCTTGGTCCAGGAGTTGCTCAATTCATTTAAAAAGTCAGTTAAGAGGAAGTCACAGAACATACATTCATTATGTCTGAGACCAAACCAATTCCCCTCCTTCTCTTTTAAACCTGACGTATTGCAGATCTATTTGAGTTTCATCTTGCCTTTGCAAGGTCAAATATAATTCTGTGATTCAGTCTTGTTTTCTCAAATAAGAACAGAGCTTTGCAGAGAGGTTTTGCACTCACTCTGTCCTGTAATGCTCCGGGACTCAATGTATAATCAGGCTAGCCTCTGCCTCCCTAGAGCTGGGTTTAGAAATGGGAGGCACTGCACCAGGCTCAGCTTGTATGTTTGAAATTTAACTGCTTAGATGGACAGGATTTTTAGCATCTTGCTGTTCTGAAATTTTCCCAGCACATTCAAACAAGTTTCCATAGGAACATCGCCTCTCTCTTCACATTGGCTGTGGTTTCTAGTTAAAAG